>NC_054384.1:98138179-98195679 GCF_017654675.1 Xenopus laevis | reverse complement strand
GCCAGTACTCAATATATCATCTTTATTTCCAATGGAAACACCAATGGGAAGTATACCTTTTTGCAGGGATCATTTTTAATACAATAAGTAAGGATATGTATTATCCCTGGCATAAATAAGAAATAGTTCTTCTGTGGCTTGCAGTTTAACATGCCACCATCCATAGGCTGCTATAGCATGGCACCTCCAGTGGTCAATAAAATATAGCAAAGCATTAGTGATCTGTTGGTTGAAAATTTGACCCTATTCCATCAATTTGTCCACCTTTATATATAGACCCGCATACAATCTACTCCATCTCTGATGTAACAAAGGGGGGCAGAGCAGAGTGGGCACAGTCCTATAAATAAATGCTACCAAACTTGGTAGAAGGTCATTGTACAGTGGTGGGCACTGAGGGCTGAAGGAAGAGTTTGTCTCATGTATGTGGCTTAACTACGAGTTTCGGTTGACCCGCACGTTAATTTGCCTCATACTGAACTACTGGTCTACACATTGGAGTGGACACTACTCACTGCAGAGAATTCTGTCCTGTGGGTACAAACGTACACTTTTTCATCAGTTAACACACGCATTGCAGTACTCCTATTATCGGGAATAAACAGAGAGGAAGTTGATGGAAACCATTTTTAAACAAGGCATTTTCCCCTTATATAGGGACTATAGTATAATGCTTGATCATTTATTGCCAGGTACAAAACACACTCCATGTATTACGCCCATGTTTTATACATGTAGATATATTTACATACATATATATATATGCAGTCCATGGAGGAGTTGGCACTCACGTCATAAACTTCGAATATGCCTGGGTGCAGTGTCCAAAAATTAGATACAATATCATACAGAATAAGATCCGCACTCTCAGGACTTAAGGAACTAAAAAATTTTATTCACAAAGGAGACTGACGTTTCGACCTCTACAGAGGCCTTTCTCAAAGTGAGAAAGGCCTCTGTAGAGGTCGAAACGTCAGTCTCCTTTGTGAATAAAATTTTTTAGTTCCTTAAGTCCTGAGAGTGCGGACCTTATTCTGTATGATATTATATATATATATATATATATATATATATATATATATATATATATATATATATATATATATATATATATATATATATATATATATATATATTGCACCTTAAAGGAACAGTAACATCAAAAAATTGAAGTGTTTTAAAGTAATACAAATATGATGCAGTGTTGCCCTACACTGGTAAAACTGGTGTGTTTGCTTCAGAAACACTACTATTGTTTATATAAATAAGCTGATGTTTAACAATGGGGGCAGCCATTCTAAGGAGAAAAGGCTCAGGTTACACAGCAGATAAGCTTTGTAGAACATAATGGTGTTATCTGTTATCCACTATTAAACCTGTGCCATATAGCCTTGTTTCAATTTCCATCATTGCTACACAGCAGCTTGTTTATATGAACTATAGTAGTGTTTCTGAAGCAAACAAATCAATTTTACCAGTGCAGGGCAACACTACATGATATTTTCATTACTTTCATTTTTTGGTGTTACTGTTCCTTTAAAGCAGAAGTAAACCAACTGTTTAAAGGGCAAGGAAAACCACTTTCACTAGAGGGTGCTGATATTTTAGGGACTGGATTCACCAAGTGGTGCCTGTTTTTATCTTTGCCAGTGCTCCTTTTAGGAAGAAAATCGACTGACCTGGGAAAAAAACTAATAGCACCTCACTGCTAATAAAAAGACTAATAGCACTTTAGTGTTATTTTGCATAGCTTTCCCAGGCTTCTGAAGCACTGACTTAGAATTAACTATGTAGAGTAAAATCAAAAGGTTTTATTGTACAGTGTATGCATACCTCCCAACATTTTGGAAACAGAAAGAGGGACAAAAAGATTTGCTGTGCGGCAAAAATCTTTTGATCACACCCATCTCTGTGGCCACACCCCCTAATCGTCATGTTAATTTTACAAAATGTTGCAGGGTAATGAAAGTTTGAATACATTTCTGTGGTTTTTAGTGATGGGCGAATCTATTCACCAAGCGCAAAATTGCCCGTTTTGCCGCAGGCGAAAATATTTGTAAATTTGCCGTGCTGGAAAAATTTTGACGCCGGCGACGGTTCCGACGCCCGCGCCGATATTAACGCCGGCAACAATAAACGGCTGCCCATTGACTTTAATGGGTGCCGGTGAATTGTCGCAGGTGTCAAAATCGATGTTTTGAAAGTTCGTGGCAAAGCGAAACGGGACAAATCCGCCCATCACTGGTGGTTTTACGTGTTATTACAGTTTTGCTAATGAATGGGAATTGCCCTTTAAGTGGCAAGTCACAGTTTCCCCAAGAGACCTGCTTATCTAAAATAGTCACAATTGTTTCTTTGCTTATCTTAAATTGTAACAAATGTATCAAAGTGCACCTGCCACGTAGTCTAGGCTCTCTGCCAAAAGCCAATTACGTTTTAGAAACTTTGTATATTTTTTTTGGCTGTTCAGTGCAGGAGATCAAAGAGAAAGTTGGGGCATTTCAGTAACAATCAGAGACTGCGGGTTGAGCTGTCAAAATCGGGACTGTCCGAGGTATGCGTATGTGGAAGCCCAAGCGATGGAATAGAGTAAGGTGTCTGCGCAACAGTCTGTTCATTTCTTCTCATGGGCCGGTTAATTTTTCTGGAGAGGTGCACTGGCTGGAAGAAAAAATCGAACCATTTGGCACCACCCCCATTAATTCGATTTACTTATCATTAAAATACAGTACAAATACTCCATGGCTCCCAACCACATTAACTATTTCCTGTCCAGCCCAGGCCTCCAGAACTGCAGAGCTGCTCAGTGATGGTGTCAGTGGCCATGTATGGTTGCATCACTGCTTGTTCTGATCAGATAGCTGGCTCCTGAGCACTGGAAACTGACCTGGGATCTTGACTCCTGATTACTGCCCTACGAGACCAAAACTGGGAGTTCGGGTTGCAACCAAAAATGGAGGCAGTTCTGGCAGCTAAGCTGAATTTTCTGTATCTGTCATTGATGTAGTTGGGTAGGGGCCAGTGGGCATGGACACATGGAGGCAGTCTCCCTGTCAACTGCTGGTACCAGATAAATTAATCCCACAGTCCATTGTGCAGTGGAAAATCCATTCAGCTCACTCCAGCATGCTGCAATAGATACACCGCACCTAGAACAAACTAGCAAACATGAAAAACATTCTGTTCAGAAGAGCACTATTTGAGGCAATTGTGGTCCATGGCACAAAAATCCTGCACAACATGTTTCGGCTACACCAGGCTTCATCAGGTGCATGATTGTCTGCAAAATAAAAATGAAAACCTTTTAAAACATAAAGCTGTGCTCTCCGGCTATTTTTCGATTTACTTGGAATTCTTGCATTCTGGCACGGGGACTGCGGCTCGTTGAGAAGCACTTAACACACGGATGATTACTATAAGGACAATCTCATATTTAATCTGTCCAGGGCACAAAAAGCAGTATTGGACTTGTTGCCTCTTGTTTTCCCACAATGAAAACATGGTTTGAAAATACCCCCCTGTTGCTTATAAGATGAGATTTGGTAAGAACCCCCATGATAGGGACTATTCATTTGGGATGGCGGGAGGCAATTTTGGGGGTAAAAAATCCATGGCAGAAAAAACTGCAGGTGCCATAGGATTTAGGGTGTTGAAGCATGGAGCACTATCAAATACTTTTGGGGGAATGTAATAAAAGTCGGTAACGGAAAAAAATATTCGCAATGAGAAAAGTTACGCCTCTTTGTGAACAAATTTTCCTTCGTGCGAATTTAACTGTTTAACAACCACTTCCGACAGTAGAAGAAGGTTTGCGAATTTTATAGTTTGTGCCAGTGCGCAGTGAATGTAATAAAACTTCTTACTGAAAAAGTTGTTACGTTTGCTCCAAAATATCACAACACCTTCAAGCACTTCACAAAAGTGGGCAATGTGCAATGAAAATTCCCAATATAATAACAGTTTAAAGAAGAGCATTACATTGTGAAATGCAAATTTGAATTCTTATTTGTGCAAATTGTTTTGCTCTTTGCGGCTTTTATTACTTTTCCCCATTTGTGTGTAAGTATCGGGAATATTGCTCTGGAATTTATAGACCCTGTCAGTTTGGATTTCACAAATTCTTGCTTTATGGCAGAATGGGCATTCCGTTGGTTTGGAAGGTTCCTGGGCCAGAGTCAGGTTTCTTTACTGCTTGCCCATAAAAATGAAGCGGCTAAAACCGGCCACTCTGGGCTTTAAAGTCTGCTCAGAGCTTCCCATCATGCCTCAAGGTTATGTGATAATTTATAGCAAAGTGAAACATTAAACCATGGGTTCTATATCTACCCTGACAATGTAAAGCATTGGAAGCCTAGAATTATTCACTGAAATGATATCAATAAAAGACTGCAACTGTTTCACATTCTTGGAATCATCTGGGCCTCCCATAGGGTCAAATTCACTAAACTACGAAGCGCCTAACACTAGCATGAATGCGCCAGCGTAGCGCATTTTCGTTAATTCGCCCATTCACTAACGAACGCTGGCGTAAATTCGCTAGTGTTACTTCGCACCCTTACACCTGGCGCATTTGCGCAGTGGATGTAACTACGCAAATTCACTGACGCGCGCATTTTTCTGAACGCTACCTTTTACGCCAGACTTCCTTCGCCACCTCAGACCAGGTGAAGTGCAATAGAGTAGATAGGGATTGCTTCAACGCTGGCGTTTTTTCATTTTTTATGGATGATAGGCTGAAAAAGATCGAAAATGTTTTTGGGGCTACCCTCCTTCCCCCCTACATTTCCTAACTCATGGCAACTTAACTATACAGTGGCCACATGTGTAGGGCAAAATAAAAATATTATTTGCTGTTTTGAAGGTTTCCCAGGCTTGTGTAGTCATTCTACATAAACCTCCATTGTAGCTTGAATTTGGCGCCGTATGCAAATTAACAATCGCTAGCGTAACTTTGCTTTGCTTGGCTAATTAACACTAGCGCAACTTCGCAACCTTACGCTTCCCCTGAGCGCAACTTCGGATTTTAGTGAATTTGCGTAGCACTGGCGAAAATACTGTATGCCTGGCGAAGAGCGGTGAAGCGGACGCTGGCGCAACAATGAATCTTAGTGAATGTCCCACGTAGTCTTTTTCCTTCTCTACTTCTTTTATTCCATAGGGTGTATCATGAACGGGAAACTATAGCTGGGGTGCATGGATATCCTGGAGTAGCATATACTGTATTTTCTAAAAACCCTACAGAACATTAGACATTTCATACTCTTCTTCTAGTTAAGACTGGCAGTGTGAGATGGTACAGGTAGAGGTGGCCCTTCAAAACATTTTTAGTGTACTCCATAGACATCAACGTATGCTATGCAATGTAGGCTTCTAGTTTTGCATATAGGGTTGCCACCTGGCCGGTATTTTACCGGCCTGGCCAGTAAAATTGATGACTGATCCCAATGTTATTAATAGGGAAAAAAGACAAATATATAGGAAGGTCAGTATTTTTTTTTCCAGAAAAGGTGGCAACCCTATTTGCATAAAGAAAATAGAAGAGTAAAAGGAACAGTGTATGGGTCTCATTTACCAAGAGCAGGCGAGGAGCAAACGGCAAACTCCACCACAATTTTTCCCAGAATCCCAGCTTCCCTGCTGCAACTGCAAAATGTTGCATCCTTTGCTAGATGCAAGAAGTGTGCTCAGGGCAGCCATCGGGGGGGACAGGGGGATAGTTGTACGGGGCCCGAGGGTAAGGGGGGCCCAGCCATGCCGCACTTTCTTGATTAGCCGGGCCCCCCTGCTTTCTGAGAACTGCCGACTTCGGTAAGGCAGGGTGGGAGCAAAAGGGGAGGTATCTTCTGACCATTACTTCCCCTTATTGGTCACTGAGTTTAAGTCCCGGTTGAGCTGCTCAGGGATTGAATAGCTGAGGTTTGAACTTCTCCTCCAGCTCATCCAATCACCTTGCAGCTTTACCAGGACTTGAAATTCTGTGACCAATAAGGGAAGAAAATGCTGTAACTGGAAGAAGATGCAGCCACCTGTGCTCCCCTCCTCCCTTCTGTAGTTGGCAGCTCACTGACAGCAGGTGGGCCACACTAATGAAGTAAGTGTAACATTGCAGGGCCCCCCTATAGGTAACCCTTTGTGGTCCCTGTTGTGTGGTGGGGCCCTGGGCACCAATTTTTTTTTTAAACTTCTGGGGGGGGGCAAGTTTTTTTTACATGGACGTTTAAGGGGGGCCCTGGCCACCCATTTTTTTCCCCATGTGGGGTCCTAGCCACCAATATTTTATAATGGGTGGCCCGGACCACAAATGATTTTTTTAATTGGGGGGCCTTGACCACAAATGTTTTTTTCAATGGGGGGGCCCTGACAACCAATATTTTTTTATTAACATGTGGGAACCATAGCCACCAAGGTTTTTTTTTTTTTAGTGTGTGGTGGGGGGTGGACCTGTAGGTGGGGCTTGTGGTGGGCGCAGCCCAGGGGGCCCAGGAAATTTTTTCGTATGGGGCCCTGCGATTTCTGATGGCAGCTCTGAGTGTGCTCATATTGGGCACTTGTTGAACCTTGATAACGCCTGCAAAACCAGCACCTGTGTACTTATAGGCATCGCGTGGGTAGGCAAGTGACCATATTCTGGCTGTACAGTATCCAACCAATGAGTTGACCAAGGTGTGTGGGGTTGGGTGTTTGGTATAGTAGAAGTATGGCAGATCATGGGTGTGACTGTCTATGCAAGGGCATTTTTTCATTGAGGCTTTGTTTTAATTGTTGGCAGGGTTCAGGAGGATAGAATGGTGCCCCATAATTACTGATGGTGACCCTGATTGCACTCGTCTTGTGCCTATTAGTAACCACAAGTGCAAGTGTGTAAATGAATCAAGGACCAGATAAATCATAGGATGCACATTTATCACTGGTTGAATGTTACATGCACAAAGGGACCCAGGGAAGGCTGGATGAAGCGACACTTTCTTTGCTCAGTGGCCTCTTAGGGTAACGCCAGAGAAGCAGCGATTTATCGTTAGCGATTAATCTCCTGGTGTGTCACTGCCCTTATGGTGGATAGAGATTGTATCTATGAAGAAGAGCCGAGCAGTTGCATCTAAACTGGAGAATGGGGAGGAAACAGGAGGTGGAGATAAAGTGAATGATAAACCAAATGGCTTCAAAGGCCCATGACAATGTGTTTGGGGTGCTGGGTCCGTGCCAGATAAGAGTTAAAAGAGAATGTAATGGTTGCGTGCCTGAAGTGTCTGCTAAGGACGTCTGTCAGCACCTTATCATCCACACGTTTTATCATCTCTTCAGTTACTTAGGGAAATGACACAGGGGCGTTTACACACTGATAGGAATGTTTTACATATGGAAATTTGAATAGTCGATGAATTTTGAGCCATTTAAAAAGTATTTTGGTCAATTACCTCTAGTAATTTTTATTTTTTGGAGAAAAAGACTCATTGGTTTAGAATTGTGGAGGGGGTGATGTATTGCCATTTCCTTGTGAGGCAACATCAGAGAGATTTGTCGCTGGGCGAATAATCAATAAACAATATATAATAATATAATAATAAAAAGACTCATTGGTTAGGAATTGTGGAGGGGGGGGTACGACATTGCCATTTCTTTCCCTGCACAGAACAAACATTGTAAGACAGGGCACCACCCAAAGAAAAAGTGTTTCTGGAAGTAGTACCTACCCATAACTTGCCTAATTCAGTTTAATGAAGCTTCCACACAGGTGGGGCTTCTGAATTAATGAAGCAATTACCGCCTTATCATGTTTAGCATCATGCATGGAAATGCTGTGCTGGCCATTTACCCAAACTGTCATTTGTTCAACAAGCCAATGAAAAACAGACTTAACTGGAAATGTATACGTCTGGATATTATAAGTAGATTGCCACACATAAGGGTCTGGCCACACGGGCAGATTTGGGGAGATTAGTCGCCAGGCGACAAACTCCTCCTCTTCACGGCGACTAATCTCCCCTGGGTGGATAGATACATATTGATAGATTACTGATAAGTATTGGATTTTGCAATAGATTATTCCAGTGCTTACGAATACGACGTTGTATAAAATGGGCATCCTTAGCATATACAGTGCTAAAACGAGGTTGGGATTCTTGTTCACACATAAAACGCGTCTGGGTGAACTTTTTTATGTGGTTATATTTAGCGATAGGCGAATAAAGTTGCCTGGCGTTCCAGTGAAAATTCGCCGGCGTCAATTTCCGAATTTCAAGATCGTTCGAATTGCTTGATTTTTTGTGAAAACGTTCGAATTGCATGATTTTTCATGAAAACTTTCAAATTTCAAGATTTTTACGTAAAAACTGTCGAATTTCACGTTTTTTTCCGTGAAATTTCCGGTTTCGAGAATTTTTAGCCGTTTCACAAATTTTGCGGAAATTCATGAATTTTTCGACGAAATTCCCCCATCACTAGTTATATTTCAATAAATCTGATCTGTTCCTAGAAAATGTTCGAATTGCTTGATTTTTAGTGAAAACCTTCGTCAAAAACGGGCGCCGGCGTCAAAAACGAGACGCCGGCGCCGTTTTGCGAATTTTTCGCCATTTCACAAATTTCGCGCGAAACTCGCGAATTTTTCGGCGAAACTATGTAACTATCATGAGATTTTGCACTGAAAATCCTGTGAGATTTCAGATGGAAAAGCGTATGAGCTGATCTGAGTGCCAAGTATTAAATGCTCAGGGCCGGGGATTTTACAGATAACAGATCTTTTTGTAACTTGGATCTTCATACCTTACGTCATTTATCCCTCTACATGTGGACAAAGCAAACAGATATCAAGCTGATTTGGATATTTAGAGAAGCCAATAAGACACCTGATGTAGATCTCTGGCCCATAAATAAGCTTTTCATGTCTCAGTTCCCCCTTTTCTTTTGTTAGACACAGATATATTGTTACAGCTGTAAATGAGAGGTAATTAAAGCCAATTGCCTTCAGCTGTATTTATTCTAAATGCAACCTCAATGTAATAAAATGATATGATTCAACTATATTAAACTGAGCACCGTTCTTATGGGTTGCAACAGATGTTTTCCCCGCTGTTGCCCATTCACAGCATTTCATTTGGATTTATAGAATGCTGAAGGATCTCTAGAATGATGTGTCTCTCCAGCTGATCCTGTACTACAATTCTCAAAGTACTTTCTCCGGTAGATGGAAAAGTTCACCAGTATCTAGAGACAGGCTGGAGATAGCACCCAAAGGCAATGTGGATATTCTTGAATCTTATTTGTCTGTGGTTTCTTTGTCAGTTGCACCTATGTTCCTCTGCAGTGGTAATTGAGCTAACTTGCAATTTGCACACCTCTGTAATCAGGATTCATTGATGACAACAAATCTCTCGGTTCAGGCACCTCTTGTGCACTTTGCAGTGTCAGTGACTAGCCTCTAATTACATCCTTAGCAAAACAAAAAACAAAGTTGTTGTGGATAGGGCTGGCAGTTGCTGGGTTTTCCATTAACTCTAAAAGATGAATGTTGCGAGGCTGCTGCACACCAACACTCTCTTTAAAAGGTCAGCAGCCGGGGCTGTGTGTGGATAAGTAAACACATCTGCATTCTCTCATCCACAGATCAAAGCAGCCCCTTGATGTCAAACCTACAGCACCTGATGAGCCGGAGCTTTTTAAGCCTAAAGCTGGCCACAGACGCAAAGATCCGATCGTATGAATCAACGTACGATCGGACTTCCACATCTCCCGACTTGCCACTAACCATTCAGATCAAATAAAGTACAAAAGAACAGATCAGCCGATGTTCTACCCCTGACAGCAATCGTACGAAAGTTATGTCCGACCAAAGCTAGTGACAGTCTCCCACTGAAAATCGTATGATCGGCAATACATGCAGAGATATTACCCACAGCCTACAGAAATTTTCTAACCTGTCCGATCGACCAAACGACCGATCTCCGCCGGACGAAAAATGTCGGGACTCTCCACACACAAATCCTCGATTTGTATAATCAGATATTTGCAGCTATGGCCAGCTTAAGGAGAACTAAACCCTAAAAATTAATGTGGCTAAAAATGTCATATTTTATATACTGAGCTTATTGCACGAGGCTAAAGTTTCAGCTTGTCAATAGCAGCAATGATCCAGGACTTCAAACTTGTCACAGGGGGTCACCATCTTGGAAAGTGTCTGTGACACTCACATGCTCAGTGGGCTCTGATTGGCTGTTGAGAAGCTAAGCTTAGGGCTCGTCACTAATTATCCAGCAGAAAATGAGGTTCCCCTGTAATATAAGCTGATGCTACAGGGCTGATTATTAAATTCTGATGCTAATTGCACTGGTTTCTGTGCTGCCATGTAGTAATTATCTGTATTAATTACTAATCAGCCTTATATTGTGACATTTCTATTCTATGTGTACTGTATATTGTGAGTGGGTCCCTAAGCTCAGTAAGTGACAGCAGCACAGAGCATGTGCAGTGAATCAGCAGAAAAGAAGATGGGGAGCTACTGGGGCATCTTTGGAGACACAGATCTTTACTGCTGTGGTTGCCTTGGGCTGGTACAGAAGCCCAAAATATAACTATATTCTTTAGTTAAGCTTTGGTTCTCCAAAATAAAGCTTAATAGAGAATGACCATGAAATACAGGAGTTTTCCTGGTATCCCGGTGAGTCAGTCTGACACTGGAGTGGGAATTAGTACAGGGGGTTTTGGCCTAATAATTAGCACTAATGTTTTTGTTAAAAACTGCCAATAGCAGATCCTTATCCAGAATGGGATTTAAAATAGGCCCTGTAATTTTTTTCTGACATGTTGGGCTCAAGTTCAACCATTTGTGATTCCAGATTTGGTAAGACCTTGTGTTACTTTATAAAAAGGTTACAGATTTATGAAAACATTGCTACAAATCCTTGATGTGGCCAGCTATACTCATACTATTGGTTGGACAGACCTGTCAGTGGGCCCATACAAGGCAAATTAGCTACTGACTCGGTTTAGAAGGTCCAAGCCTCACCTTAAGCGTACTGCTTCGGCACATGGGTGAACAAAATTCATTTATGTTTACAGCACATGTATCCCTTAATATCTTGGAATCAAAAAAAAAAAATAAAAAATAATGAATGTACATTGCAAAAGTGCTTAGAATAGCACCCTATCAATCTTACAATCACTTATTTCTAAGGTTTACTTATCCTTTAAATGGTCACAGCAGCTAAAATGCCATTAGCAACTGATGTAAAACACAGATGGTTTGACGTTTAAAGATGATGATCAAAACAACCACAGCTGGAAGTTTGCAGTTCGCCCACTGACTCCCTTATCCAACCCATTGCTTTGGTCTCTACAGAACATCGGCTTCTCATGCCGAAGGAATGTCTGGAACTGCGACTTTGTCTGAGCAACAGAGTATGTTAGAGACAAATGAGAGCTTGAAGTCAGTCTGTGCAGAGTCAGGCCAGGTATTTACACAGCAGGCACAAATTCTCAAATAGGTTTCCAGCCATGAAAAAATAACAAGCAGATCCCAAGTTAACCACAGAAGACTGATATGAATAGCTTGCACATGGAAAAATAGAAGAACCCACCCATTTTGTTGAAAAGTCTATAAAGGAACCCGTTATAGCGATATCCTGCATTCTCTGCTCGGTACAGAGGCCAGGGCAGTTATGGTTGGCTGTAAATGGAAGCCACAAAGCAGCGGGTGGGCATATTTCCTAAATTCCAGCCTCCTAAATATATTAAATGACATAAAGTATAGTTAGAAATAAAGAGATAATATGATTTCATGCAGAAAGCTTACCCGCCAACAGGAAAAGGTTTGCACAGACAAATGCAAACTCTCCACAAATCCAGTATTCCAATACGGCTCACCCGTCTGTTATTCAGATTGACGCTCCTGTGCTCCTGTTGCAGTACTACACTTTATATGCAAGCTTGCAAAATGGGGGGCACCTTAGCAGTGGCGTAACTGAAGAGGAAGCAGGCTCCGGACAAAGGGGTCAGCTTCCTCTATAGTATTAAAATCCCCCAGCCGCTCTTCTCATTTAAATTGACGTGCACTTGTCTTCGCAATCATACGGTGGGGAAGGGGACCAACAGAGTGGTGCAAAGTAATGCGCCAAATTTTTTTATGGCCTTTCTCTTTGATCTCCTGCACTGACGCCAGAAAAAGATACAAAGTTTCTGAAATGTAATTAAAAGAAGTGGCTTTTTGGCAGAGAGCCCAGAACACTGAGCAGCTGCACTTAGATACACTTGTAACAATTTAAGATAAGCAAAGAAACAATTGTAATTATTTAAGATAAGCAGGTCTCTTGGCAGAACCGAGACTCAGCTTAAAGGGCAATTCACTTTCATTAGCAAAGCTGTTATAACTAGGGATGCACCCAGTGGCGTAACTAGATATTACTGGGCCCCACAGCAAATTATTTTTCAGGCCCCCAAAATTTTTAGCAGTTGACTTGTTTTACCAATATTTATTGAAACTGTATATGAATTAGGGCCTCGTGGGGCCCCTATACCTCCTGGGCCCCCCTGCAGCCACAGGGTCTACTTCCTCTAGAGTTACGCCCCTGGATGCACCGAATCCACTATTTTGGATTCGGCCGAACCCCTGAATCCTTCAGCTGATAACCGAATTGAATCCAAATTTGCACATGCAAATTAGGGATGGTAAAACATGTTTTACTTCCTTGTTTTGTGACAAAAAGTCACGCAATTTCCCCCGTCCCTAATTTGCATATGCAAATTAGGATTCGGATTCGGTTCAACAGGCAGAAGGATTCGGTCGAATTTGAATCCTGCTGAAAAAGGCAGAATCCCGGCCGAATCCCAGATTCGGTGCATCGTTAGTTATAACACATAAAACTTGTCCCTAAAACTCCCAGAAATGTGTTCAAACTTTCCAGAACCTGCCAAATTTTGTAAAATGGACATGATAGAGGGTGTAGTCACAAATGGTCGTAGTCAAAATGGTCACTGATGTTTTCACGAGGCTGATGTTTTTGTCCCTCTTTTCATACATTTTTCATATGGGAATTGTCCCATAAGACAAAATACAAAGTAAGGAGAGCACACCTATAAAAAGTAATTTTTTCACACTCTATATTAGAGACATAGAAGTATATTATTGTAGGTGCAGAGAAACATGCTGCTTTTCTTAGGTCAATAACGACCAAAACTGAACAAACTACACATTCGAAAATAGCCCAATGCAAAGCTTAGTAAATGTAGCACACCATGGTGTATGCAAAAGCAAAAAAAAAAACTTTAATATGCTTAAAACATACATACATGTTATATGTTAAAGCAGGCGTGTTGTGCAAAAGGTGAGAATCTGCACAGAGGGGTGATTAAATGTTAGGGCCATTTGTCCAGGGTAACACTTAGGCAGGGGGGAGGAGGGAGGGGGGTCTATGTAGTGTAGTTTTTTTTTTAATAATAGGGTTGCATTCTCTTTTAACTAAAATTACATATTAGTGACGCCGTAAGTCAATTCCCAGCACTGATACATAACTTCAATGTACATTTTTAGAAAATATCTAAAAGTCTCAATGTTTGGACAGGTCCTCACATGGTTTTCTGCCGGGCCCAGTAACTTATACCATTGACAGGATGGTGGAAAGCCACATCAATGGTTTTACCCGACATGTCAGCTCAGATTTCTCAGAAGTCATTCTGATTTAACCCCCCCATAACAGCCCCAGGCAGTCACCTCTTGTCACTTGCACCTGCATAAAAGTTAAAAGGCAAAAATCATGAGCTGACAATTTTTCTCTATGTACAAATATTGGCTTTTTATCGTTTATAGCAGCTGGTCAACTCCAGATTGTGTGTTAGACCGAGCGCTGGCACGGGGTGCTTCTAGTTGCTGGTCAGCGTCACAGCATGGGTTAGACTGAGCACTGGCGATTTCTTTCTGTGTTTCAAGTAACCAAACCAAATTAGCATTTCTGCTCAGGTTGGAGAATAACTTCCTGACTGAAGCAAACAAAACATTTTTGTGCCACCCTACCCACCCCAACATGTGATAACTTTTCCCTTAAAATGCCCTTGCCTTCACTGTTCCACCCTTGCTGGCCCAATACCCACCCCCTTTACATCACCGTCACACCCCCTTACATCACACCCCAATTTTGTTTTTCCAAACATGGTAACCATATAAGGCTGATGGCAGGAGGAGGTGTTTGTCACCTGTGCGAAATTGCACTTTTCCACATAATTAGCCGTCTTTCGCATTTTCATGTGATTACACTGGTTCACTGCATGCAAAATGTTTTACATGTAGTGATTTCAATTCATGGGATGGAAACGTATTTTCAAGCACTTTGTCCTTTGTGACAAAGTACAATTATAATTGTTACAACTAATCAGGGTCGGACTGGGCTGCAGATCTGCAATTTCCAGGCTCTGTCCTGCTGTAGCCGCTAGGAAAAATGCTGATAGGAGCATCAGCCCGGGGTATGAGGAAAGTACAGGTATGGGACCTGTTATTGAGAATGCTCGGGACCTGGGGTTTTCCTTAATACTTTAAATCTACTAGAAAATGATGTAAACATTAAATAAATCCAATAAGCTGGTGTTGGTTCCCATAAGGATTAATTATATCTTATTTTGGATAAGGTACTGGTACAAGGTACTGTTTTATTATTACAAAGAAAAGGGAAGTAATTTTAAACATTTATTATTATTATTTGGATAAAATGGAGTCAATGGGAGATGGCCCTTCCATAATTCAGAGCATTCTGGATAATGGGTTTCTGGATAACAGATCCCATACCTGTTTATACAATCACCTAACTTTAGTAGAGAGTAGAGTGGAAAGCGCCTTTCCTTCTCCTTTAATAATAAAATGAATATAAATGAGGCAATTCCAAAAACCCTTTAGGACACCGGAAATCCGCATGAATGTGCTGCTGCATTCCAGTGACATGGGGCAATTTGTATCCCAAGAATGCAATAAACGGCCGCATATGTTCAGCCATAGAAAGGAAGGTTTCAGAAAAGGAAATTCTTTGGCTGAAAGAGAAAAAAACACAGAGAGAAATATTCACTTTTTTTTCAATTTCCAACCAGCTGTGCACATATTAGGGAACATAATGATATGTATAATAATGTATAAGTAGCACTGAGCCTCGTGATTTTCCATTTGCATGCCAAGAGCATAAATACTATCATTTTCCTTCTTATATTGGGCTATTAAAGGTATGGCATTTTTCCAGCTATTCCCTACTGCCAAGTTTTGTGCCAAAGGAAGATTTAATACAAAGGGCCGCGTGGCAGTTAGATAACCTCTGCAATCCAAACAACCACGGTGGGTCATTTCCAGAAGACACAGAAGGCAATGGAGCAGGTCACTCTGAATTTGAGATTACTTGCCATTGGTTGCCAGGATTTGATGTCTGCCACATGTAGTGGTGAATATAGCCCCTGGGTGCTATACCCATAGCATGACAATAGCCTTTACATCGATCCAGGAGGTTAAAGGAAACAATAGGACATAGAGCATTCTCTGTGCAGCTTGTGTAGACAAGTGGTCCCCAACCAGTGGCTCACAAGCAACATGTTGTTCATCAACCCAATGGATGTTGCTCCCAGTGGCCTGAAGGCAAGTGTGAATTCCAGGCTTAAAGGCAAGCTTTAGTGGCAAAACTCCAAGAGGTTGCCAGTCCACATAGGGCCTTCAAACAGCCAATCATGGCCATTACTTGGCACCCCAGGAACTTTTTTCCTACTTCAGTTGCTCAACAACTCTATTTATATTTGAATGTGGCTCACAGGTAAAAAAAAAGGTTGGTCACCCTTTTGGGGTGGCCTTAACCCTTTTACTATGGATCCCTTAGACTGGTTCATGACTATGGAACCCTGTACCCACCCACCTGCCTTGATCATGTGGTAGAGGTGGCCATACAGAAGCTATGAAAAAGTGCTGATTTGTTCCTTACGGAATGAGTTGGTAGATTATTTGACCATGTATGAGCCCACCAGAAAATGGCCAGATATCAATCAGGTAGGTTTGATCTTCCCAATTGACAAGGGCCACACTGGAGTTTTCATGAGGTCCTCACCCTCTATATGACCCCTCGGGCCAATGATCAGATCAGGCTCAGATGTTTACCAAACAAACAGTGTAGGGCCAGTTTATTATTCTGGAGATTGGCAAATTTGGCGAGGGTCCTGCTAATCTGAACAATTGTCCTATAAAATTGTATATTTTTAAATACAAAAGAAAACCTTCCCCTTTCTGCCCCACAATACATTATATGATAAATATTGAACAATTAAAGTGCTGTGAATAGTGATGAGCAAATCTGTCCCATTTCGCTTCACCAAAAAATTTGCAAAACTGCAAAAAAAAATTCACGAAACATCGTAAATTTCACGAAACACATTGAAGTCAATGGGCGTTTTTTTGCGCGACAATATTTACGAGTGCAACAATTTTTCTCACTCCAAATGCATTTAAGTCATTGGGTGTTTTTCCTTATGGCGGACTTTTGTCAATACATTAAAGTCAATGGGCGTTTTTTCTTATGGGCATTTTTTTCCTCTGCGAATTTTCGCTGCAGTTTCATGAAATTTGGAATTTTGCCACAAATCCATGGCTGCTGTTAATTGTTAATCACTAGCTGTGAATATATAAAAAGCTGTAGTGTAGCAGGGCTCCTAGGTGCAGAAGCGTAACTAGAGGGGGGCGGGCCCTGGCGCAGGACGCGCAGCCGGGCCCCCGCCCCCCTCCGTACACCCGGAAACTGTCCGGGATATGTGCAGCGAAGCGCGGACTGCCGGGGGGGGCCCTGGCCCGCTCGCACCCCCTGCTCCCCCGGTAGTTCGGCCACTGCCTAGGTGGGGCCAGGCATATTGTACAGAATAACTTCCATGACTTAATCTGCCTGTGATTACAACATGCAGGTCATCTAAGAAAAGAACATCTCCCCATAATTATAGTGCTGCAACACAGTTGGCAATGATAAATGATATGTTTGGAAACATCTGTGTAAATGTTATGATTAAATCATGGTTTCTAATTTGAACAGGCAGTTCTAACATGATGATGAGGCACTTCTGTGGGTAGGACCGCTAATGGCAAGGATGCTTGTTTACGCCAGAAGAAAAGAGCAGCTGACTGCAGTCTCAGGAGTGCTTAGCTAGTGAAATCTCCCCAAACATTTAAGGGTGGTGACACACGCTAAGATTCCGGGGAGATCAATCTCTCATCGACAAATCTCCTCTTCTTCAGACGACTAATCTCTCAGAAAAGTCTTCCCGCCAGTAAGAATGTAAATCGCCGGTGGGATGGCACTCTAATCGCTTAGTTTTCCGAAGTCACCTGAAGTTTCCGCTTCGGGCAACTTCGGAAAATGAAGCGATTCGAGTGCCATCCCACCGACGATTTACATTCTAGCCAGCGGGAGGCAATTTGGGGAGATTAGTCGCCCGAAGAAGAGCCGATTTTTCCAAACCTGGTTACATTGTATTATTGCCACTGTATTGCTTAGCTTTAGCATTCCTTTAGATTTTGCAGGGGTGTAACTACAATGTAAGTTGACCCTGAATCTACTGAGTAGACCGAGAAGATACAGAGGCTCAAAGTTTACCAGAAGCTTCTAGTTGTGTCTCTGAGATAAATTGTAACATTATTTATAACCATGAGTGTGTATTACAAGTTTGGGATCAGTTACCAGGAAATCCTTTATCCAGAAAGCTCCAAATTATGGAGAGGTCCTCTCCCATAGACTCCATTTTATCCACATTTTTAAATATAGGTATGAGATCTGTTATCCAGAAACCCATTATCCAGAAAGCTCCATTATAATCAAATAAATCAGATTTTTTTAAATGATTTCCTTTTTCTCTGTAGTAAATAAACTGTACTTTGTACTTGATCCAAACTAAGATATAATTGATCCTTATTGGAAGCAAACCAAGCCTATTGGGTTTAATTAATGTTTAAATTATTTTTTAGTAGATTTAAGGTTTGTAGATCCAAACTACAGAAAGATCCATTATCCGGAAAACCCCAGGTCCCAAGCATTCTGGATAACAGGTACCAACGCTACACTGTTCAGGCGCAAATTCGCTCAGACTACGCTAATTCACTTAAATGCAGTGTTTCGTTGTGGGCACCGAATTCTGGCGACTTTTCCATAGCTTTACTTTGGCAATGCGAACATTTGATGGTGAAGATTCGCTAGCGTTCATTTCTGCCTATCGAAACACATGTCCAGGAAACTTTAATAAAGACAACAGAGTTATACTAATGCCCTACACATGAGCCCACTGTAAAATTAATGTTCCATATGTTTGCAAATGTATGAGGCAAACCGGTTACCCAAAAAAATTTTGTTAGGTCTTTTGCAGGCAATCAAGCTGAAAAAGACGCCAGCGTTTTTTGGACTTTGATGCATTTTTGGCTCACAGAATATAATGTGATCTAGCTACTTTATAGCACTTTTGCCTGGTCTGAGGTGGCGAAGGCAACTCTGGCGAAAGAGGTAAAAAAAAAAAAAAAATCTGCATTTTGGTGAATTTGTGGAGTAACGTCCGTTCGCCAGAGCAAAAAGTCGCCTGGTAATAGAGTGAGAATGACCGCTAGCGTCAGTCTCTTTCGCTAGTGAATTGGCGCCTGTGCCTGTTAGTAAATCGGCGATGTCCATGTGGGTGGCAACGCTGGCGAAAAGTCGCTAGCTTTGCCACTTCGCCCTTTAGTAAATCTGCACCCATGGATTTGGGAAGTCACAATCTTCTGTATGGAAGTCAGTGTCCCACTCAAAGACAAGTCACAAGCGTTACAGCATGCATTACAAGATAATAAATATTTGCAACAAAATTCATTTATGTTTACAGTACCTATATCCCTTAATATCTTAGAATCTAAAAAAAATAAAATAATGAATGTACATTGCAAAAGTGCTTAGAATAGTCCCCTCAACAATTGTACATTCACTTATTTTTAAGGTTTACTTATCCTTTAAAAATAAAAGTGATTCATAGTTCAAGGATGCAGATCCAAATTAAAACAAGGGCAGGGTATTACTAGGCACGTGTCCCTAAATATGAATAACCAAGACAACATTTATGTTCCGTTCTAACAGGTTATGGAAACATTTACTTATAGATCTGCGTGACAATCGCTACATTCCCCTTTCATTAAGTCAAGTTATTTACTTTGCTTAAATATAAATAGTAATGCAGCTAAAGAGATCACGCAGCAGTCCCATCAGGAGTAATGCAATACAGTGTGTCTGGACTGAGATTTCAGACATGCTTTCCGGGATATTTCCTCTGCAGGATTATTCCTTTTAACTGCTTGCAAATGAACTGCAAGAAATATATAACCATCCTTCATAACACAGCCTTAGCCCACTAGCCTGGATCTTTCATAATACAGGAGAGTGTTGCTAACAGGTTATTCTGGGGTCTCCAGTTCCACAGTGGCATTTGCAACCCCTACTTTGCACCTTAAGGAACACAACAATCCCCTAATAACCCTTCTGAAATACCATGTGACTTACCCTTCATGCTATATACGGCTGCAAAATATAACACAATAGGTTATATAAAATGCCAATTTTTCCCATTTCTCACCATGTTGCCACTGTACCAACTGTAAGCAACTTTTCAATTGGCCTTCATTTTTTCTTTGTCATATATTTTGAATTATTTGCTTTCTTCTTGCAACTCTTTCCAGCTTTCAAATGGGGTGGGGTCACTCAACCGATGTAAAAACAAATGCTCTGTAAAGGCAACAAATGTATTGATATTGTTACTCATCTTTCTGTTCAGGTCCTCTCCTATTCATATTTCAGTTTCTTAGTTGAATCAATGCATGGTTGCTAGGGGAATTTGGACCCTAGCAACCACATTGCCAAAACTGCAAACTGGAGAGATGCTATATAAAAAGCTAAATAACAAACCCACAAATAATAAAAAAATTGTCTCATAATATCACTCTCTATATTGTACTAAAAGTTTGTTTAAAGGTGAAACAAACCCATAATACCCCCTGACCCTATATAGACCCCCTCCCTCCCCCCCCCAGCCAAGCTGCCCCCCTCTTCAGGCAAATGCCCCTAACTCTTTACTTACCACTCTGTGCAGATTCTGTCCAGTGGAGTTCAAGGGCGCCATCTTCAGCCGATTCGGTAATCTTCGGAATGAGACCGGCGCTTCCGCAATTTTCGTGAGTTTTGGCGCATGCGCAGTTGTCGCGAAGAAAATAATTGCTCCAACTGCGCATGGTTCAAATACAAGGTTATGTTTAATTATTACAGAGAAAAGGGAAATAAAAAAAAAGTACGAATTTTTCCGATTTTTGGCCAAAAAAGTTGGATTTTAAGGCTAATTCCTGCGCAGACCACAAAAACTTACAAATAGGATAGGGACTTCTCCCATTGATTTATATACAACCTCGGCAAACCTGAGATTGAGTATTTTGGGATTCTGACTTTTTCCATTCTCGGGGTATAATAAGTCTCTAAATATTTGGGGGTTTTTTTCCACTAAAATTTTGGATTTTATAGTAAAAAAAACTTGAATTTTTCTTGTTTTCTGGATTAATAAATAACACCCATAAATTTGTTACTTTAATTGAGTTTAAGGGAGTTTCATAATTAAAATAGTCTGCTGGAAACCTCGTCAGTTAATGTATGCCTGTATTGTTTCATTTATTTTTATTTCTTGAAATGATATAGCATTGGCTGTCTGTGCAAATCATATTAATAGCTTTTGTATAATTTCAGGCTCCTGCTTTCCCGCTGGGCCAGACCATCATCTGACTCCTGCTCTCTAAAGCCATCTCACAGCTCCCTCTGCTGGTAAGATCACTTATCTGTAATTTCTATATCTTTTCTGTAGTATAACCATACCTCCCAAAATGTTGTAAATAAAAAGGGACAAATAAGTTGCTGCGCGCAAAGTGGTGACATTTTTTTGACCATGTCCCTTTTTGTGATCACACCCCCTAATTACCATGTTCAGTTTACAAAATTTGGCAGGTTATAAAAGTTTGAACATATTTCTGTGTTTTTTTCAGTTATTACAGTTTTGCTAATGAAGCTGAATTGCCTTTTAAGCTGTGAGTCTAATTTTTCCCAAGGGACCTGTTATCATATATTGTTACAATTACTTATTTGCTTATCTAGATTGCTTATCTAGATACATTTGAATTGTTACAAATGTAACTTATCTTCTAGTGTGGCTGTTCTGGGCTCTCTGCCGAAAGCCAATTAAGTCAGAAACTTTGTTTCTTTTTCTGGCTGTTAAGTGCAGAGAAAAATGGGACTTTCCAGTACTAATGAGGGACTGCAGGTTGAGCTGTCAAAAGAGGGACTGTCCCTCTAAAAGCAGGACAAGTAAAAGCAAAAACAGCACTGAAAAATTAAGACCTGGTCCATGCCATAGCCCTATTGCCTGACATCACCACGCACCAGACTTCCCTTACCCAAAAGGTGGTAACTGAAAGGTAAACAGAGGACCAATCAGCCCACATAGAGGCCCAAACAGCCCCCACCAGGCCACTAAATACTGACTTTCTATGGCACCTTATAGCAGCCCCTCTGGCATTTGCCAGAACCCACAGATTGCCAGTCCGGGCTTGTCTGCATTGCAGGAGTGTTGCTGAAACAGACTATTCAATAGCTTAACATTCCCAATTATATGTATATAGTTGTAAGCTTTACCACATGGGAAGCCATCTATTGATAGCCTCCATAACACAAGAGATACACTCCCCACTCCTGGCTGACCACTGACTAAAGCTGGCCACAAACACAAAGAACTGATCGTAAGAATCAACGTACGATCGGACTTCCCCATCTCCCCACCTGCCACGGACCATTCCGATCAAATAAAGTACAAAAGAACAGATCAGCCAATGTTCTGCCCCTGACAGCAATCGTACGAAAGTTATGTCCGACCAAAGCTAGTGACAGTCTCCCTCTGAAAATCGTATGATCGACAATACATGCAGAGATATTACCCGCAGCCGAGAGAAATCTTTCAACCTGTCCGATCGAACGGACGAAAAATGTCGGGATTCTACACACACGGTCCGAAAATCATACGAATCCTCGATTCGTACGATCAGATCTTTGCGTCTATGGCCAGCTTTAGGGCACAGACACACAGTCAGATTCGGGGAGATTAGTCGCCCAGCGACAAATCTCTCCAAATCTGAACGTATGACTCTGCCCAAAATGCTAATTCTCTATTCTCTTGATATCTGTAATCACCATTTATCCTGGTTTCCTTTTTACAGTTCTTTTATCTGTTTCACAAACTAAAGGTCCCCATAGACGCAAAGATTTTTCTTGATTTTTTTTTTACCATTAAATCCACATTTTTAGTGGAAAAAAAAAAACTGTATATAAGTTAATGGGAGAAGTCCCGAAGATAGCCTGATCTGCACTGGGTTTAGTGCAATAATCCATGTTTTTAATTCACATCTTTTTACAGTTTTTTCCTGCACAGGAAATTTTTCGGAAAATGTATTGATAAATAAGGGGAAAAAAAATCTGTGCAGATTTGGTTGGATATTTTTACCGAAAATGATCAGAAATGTTTGGATTTTGATAAATAAGGCCCCAAGTCAAAGATTTATGAACGTTCGTAGAACATTCTCTTCTCCGAATCATACATTTTAGCGCAAATGAAAGAGCTTTACGGTATAGCTACTTAATCCACGATTTTGTCTGCAATTAATCAAGTGTAAGGGCAGAGACACATGCTGCTATTTCAGGAGATTAGTCGCCCATCGACAAATCGCTTCTTCTTCGGGCGACTAATCCCCCCGAAAAGCATTCCCACCAGCTAGAATCTAAATTGCCAGCAGGAAGGCAATCTGGTCGCTTCGGCTTTCCAAGGTCACCCGAAGTTTCCTCGTGAGACTTCGGAAAACGAAGTGTCGCGAGTTCCATCCCACTGGCTATTTTCATTCTAGCCGGCAGGAAGGCAGTTCGGGGAAATTAGTCGCCAGATGAAGAAGCAATTTGCTGCTGGGCGACTAATCTTCTGAAATAGCAGCGTGTGTCTCTACCCTAAAGAGTAGACCAGTGGGGTCTGTAGGGGAGTTGTGACAGTCAGGGGAACCAGAGAGGGAAAGGGGGGCCCTGTGGCTGAAGCCCTAAGGGACTCCGACCCTCCATTCCAATGCTGAATGTGCACAATTTCAAAAATAAACGTGCATGATCTGTGCCTTTGTGAGAACTCACCCCAATTTCATATGCAAGCAGTCACATTGCCCATTATCACATATAAAACACACAATATTTTTGTGGCACTGCCCCCATACTCCCTTCAATGTGTGCCATTAAGCAAATGCAACGGCATTCTGAAATGCAGAATCTTAAAACAGCTGTCTGTTATTAAAATGCTCAGCTGTTAACATTTAATACAGAAGAATAATGCTATCAGTGTGATACAGTTGTATTTGTAGTTGCATTCCTCCAGTATTCATAGCTGTAGTTTAGGTTCAGAAATATTTTATATACAGTATATATTTCCTATAGTCAGTGCCAGGCCAAGTCTCGCGCATGCACAGCCCTGTATACAGTACACAAGCTTTCAGCTCCAGGTTATTTATAATACTGACTCCCTTTTGCCACTTTTGCTGGAGCAGTGACATGCCTCATGAGTAGTGGCATAACAGAGACAAAGCTAGTACAGCTGATACATAGTATAAAGAAAGAATAATTCCTTGTCAATATGAACTTTAGAGCACCTCTGCTTCATTAAAAATAGATTCAGGATTAGTAAGGTCAATCACAAACACATTCAATAGGGCACTTTACCATACCACCTACCTAGGGATGCACCGAATCCTTCTGCCTGGCCAAACCGAATCTGAAGCCTAATTTGCATATGCAAATTAGGGATGGGGAAGGAAATTGCATGAATTTTTTCCACAAAACAAGGAAGTCATTTTTTTCTCCTTCCCACCCCTAATTTGCATATGCAAATTAGTGTTCGGATTTGGTTCAGTATACTTCTATTGTGTACACATGGACTTCTGTATCAGACTTCCTGTTTTCAGTTTAAAGGAAAACTATACCCCCCAAACAATGAAGGTCTCTATTAAAAGATACTGATTAAAACAGCTCATGTGTAAAACCCTGCTTCATGTAAATGAACCATTATCATAATAATATACTTTTTTAGTAGTATGTGCCATTGGGTAATCATAAATAGAAAATTGCCATTTTAAAAAATAAGGGCCGCCCCCTGAGATCATAGGATTCACTATGGAATCATAGGAATCATAGGAATTCACTATGGAATCATAGGAATTCACTATGGAATCATAGGAATCGCCTAGCGAGGCAATTTCGAGCGACAGTAGAGAAAAGATCGCCGCGTGTGTTTTTACGCTGGCGATTTTTCGCGATTCCACATAGACGCCAGCGCAAAAGTTTCCCCAGCGATTGCGGCTTAAAAGTCGCGGCGAAAAGTCGCCGCGAGTCAAATCGCGGCGCTATCGCCTAGTGTGGCCTTAGCCTAAACCTTATTATGGGAGTTAGACACGGAGGCGTAATCTGTTTGCTTGCTGTAAAGCTCTTTGCTAACAAAGCAGACAATGAGCAAACAATGTGACACCTAAACTAACATAAGAACTCGACTAGTTTTATTAATCAAATGTCTCTGGATGTGGGGAGGCATTTCTTTGAGATTTACTTTTTTGGATTGTCTGGGTATAAGTCACAAACACTAATGAGTGAAGACAAGAATGAACATTCACAGGGAGATTCAGCTGGAGGCCCATGGATATAGGTTGGCCTTCTGAGACCTCTTTACTTCCTCCATTACACCACCTTGCCTTGTGATTGCACAATACCCTTGGGACCTGCGGGTTCGGGCCAATCACGCGTAAGATGACACCTTGTATACCGGAATAATGTTACATATTTTTTGGACAAATCAGCCTGGAGGAGTGATCTTTGGAAGTGCCTGCTCATTTAGTTTGCCATTGTCCCCTAAGCTGAGGGTTCAGGGCGCTGCACCTGGACCTAGGGTTGCCACCTTTTCTGGAAAAAAATACCGGCCTTCCTATATATTTATCTTTTTTCTCTATTAATAACATTGGGATCAACCATCATTTTTACCGGCCAGGTGGGTTGGTGAGTTGAACAGACACCAGAAAAGAAACCGTTTTTGTGTAACTACTGTTCATTATAGGATCCCTCAGCAAATGTACACGAATGAGGGACAGTTTTGTTTAGGGCCAATTGCTCTGTGTTTATGTTTACGTAATGTGGAACTGGCTCATACAGTTTACACAGCTTCCCGGCCCACTTTGCCTAACGCACCGGTCACAAACCGGAAGTTCCGGGTTTCATGACGTACGACGATTACTGTCGCCCCCTCTGCTCTTCCCGATCAAGCTTTTCGATCGGTTCCAACAAGCTTCTTCGTCTTGGGCAGAGTGTCTGTTTTTTATTATATCAACATTTCTCATACTAAAAAAGGAATCGCTGTTTACGACGACAAACCCCGCCCCTAGTGGAGATTCCAACGCACTTCCGTAGCTTTACACGGATTCGTTCTCCTCAAATAAAAGGCATCGGTTACCGCGGTGCTACAACAATCTCTGCAGATCCATAGGCCTCCCCAAGTTTTCCCCTTTTCAGTGAAACTCCGCACACACCGAGTCACGTGTCGCAGTGACGTCACGCCCTGACGCCCGCAGTTCCATTTTCAGGCCTAGGAAGAGCCGAGACTTCCGGGGTGGAAGGAAAGTAAAATGGATGCCGCGGTGGTAAGGCCAGACCTGTGAGACCGTAGAGCGATATACCGAGTTGTTAGTTCCAAAGGGCAACTTACTTTTTCTCTCCGAGCGACACATAAACGGTAGGTATGTCCGTGCGTCTTTCTGTTGTCTGTGGCCCTAGATTCGTCATATATCTGGTGCCCGTCCTCGTTCTTTCAGGCATAGGGCGGGGTTGTTTTTATACTTACCGTGCAGGCATTATATATAATATTTATACACCTCATAACCTTTGTCTTTTGTCAGTCATTTAGTTTTATAGGCAGCTCACTTTCCCCAAGGGATCCCCTTCATGTTTGGGATTTCAGGAAGATCTAATAGAACAAACTGGCTTTTCCCCCAAATTCCACCTCAGTAGTAATGTGTGAATAAAACGAATTTCACGATTTTTTTTTGTGAAACGTCCGAATTTCACGATTTTTCTGTGAAACGTCTGAATTTCACGATTTTTTTGTGAGACGTCCGAATTTCACGATTTTTTAAATGAAAACGTCCAAATTTCACGATTTTTTTAGTGAAAACGTCCAAATTTCACGTTTTTTTTAGTAAAGTCAGAATTTCACAATTTTTTGTGAAACGTCCGGATTTCATGATTTTTATGTGAAAACGTTGATTTCACGATTTTTTTTTAGTGAAAACGTCTGAATTTCATAATTTTTTTAGTGAAAATGTCCGAATTTCACGATTTTTTTAATGAAAACGATTTTTCAGCATTTGCAATTTTTTTGGGAAAATCAGGAATTTTTCAGCGACGCTAAACAGGAGATGCGCGCCCATCACTACAACTCAGCTTTTACACTTCTTGTGGGTTGCCCAGGTATAGGTCTCTATAAAAAGATAAAAACAGCTCATAAAACCCTGCTTCATGTAAATAAACCATTTCCATAATAATATACATTTTTAGCAGTATGTGCCATTGGGTGATCATAAATAGAAAATTGCCATTTTAAAAAATAAGGGCCGCCCCCTGGGATCGTAGGATTCACGGTGCACACAAACATACCAAACTAACTATATATGTTAGGTCACATGAGTTCTATCTTTTGCTTCCACATTTCTTCCTGTTAGGGTATGGCCACACGAGCAGATTCAGGGGAGATTAGTTGCCCCAGCAACAAATCTCTTATTCGGGGTGACAATCTCCCTAAACTGCCTGCCCTCGGCCGGCTAAAATGAAAATGTCAGATTTCAAAATTAAATAAAAACCTTTGAGAAATGGATATCAGTGTAGAATTCTGCTGGAGCAGCACTATTAAATGATGCATTTTGAAAAAAAAAAAAAAATTCCCATGACAGCATCCCTTTAACCTACAGTTTATATCATATTAAAGAAGCCAAACTGGAATATATATTTAAGTAAAGCATATTGGGGTGGACTTGTGTTTAACTTTTTGTTTCCAGTGCTCCATCTGGCGCAACAATCCTTTCAATAGTTTTTTATTGACCTTTAGGGTAAGGCCACACTAGGCGATAGCGCCGCGATTTGACTCGCGGTGACTTTTCGCCGCGACTTTTAATCCGCAATCGCTGGGGAAACTTTTGCGCTGGCGTCTATGGGGAATCGCGACAAATCGCCAGCGTAAAAACACACGCGGCGATCTTTTTTCTATTGTCGCTCGAAATCGCTGGCGATTTTTCGCAATTCCCCATAGACGCCAGCACAAAAGTTTCCCCAGCGATTGCGGCTTAAAAGTCGCGGCGAAAAGTCGCCGCGAGTCAAATCGCGGCGCTATCGCCTAGTGTGGCCTTAGCCTTAGACTCGTACAGTCGTCTCTATGTGACACGAGTGCTTGATTATAATCTGGAAAGTGAAACATAGATGTTAGACAATCTGCCCAACACTTGCTTTCTTTTAAATAACATTTCATTTCAAACGTGAACTAAATTACAGTATATATTGTATTTTAATAGGAAACTTTTTGTTGGCTTCTTGAATCCAGAGGAGTTTTAGAAGACTTGTCATGGCTACCAATCTTGGGGAGCCACTAAATAACGAGTGGTAAGTTTTAGATTTACATTTTGAGTTCTGCTTTAAATGTGTAATGGGGAAAGCGTTTGTAGATTAGGTTAATGTGTCTGGTTTAGTTGTTACAAGGGGTAATTTTCCCTTTTTATTTTCTATTCTTGACAACTTTTCTTAATTGGTTTTCATTTTTTTCTAAATGGAATATAGAGAAATGTCCTGTATTGTGTACGTTATGTCATACCAGCAGGTATTGTGTTTTCATGAATTAATTTTTTTTGTTGTTTTTTTAAAGGGTTCAGCAGTATAATTCAGGCGTTAACAGAGAAAGTGGGATGGAGGTACCAATGCAAGAGAATCCTGAGTGGGAAAAAGCAAGACAAGCATTAGCTAGCATCAGCAAAGCCAGTGCTACTTCAGCAAATAAAGGACCCGAGAGTGGCCAAGCAAACTCACAGGTAATACTGGAGCAATGCAAATAACATCTGTATAAACATTGCTTTATACTTGTGTTAATGGAGCACACAGGGAATAATGTATTTAAATATAAATAATATTTACATCAGATTGCCACTTGTTAAAGGGCAAGTCAACCCACAAAAATTTTTTGCCTAATATACAGAAAACACAATTCTAAGCAATTTTCCAATATACATTTGTTACACATTTTTAGTGCTTTTAAAGTTATTTGTAAAAACAATTGATGTTGAAAGCAGCATTGGCTTACTTTTTAAACAATTTTGCGAATGTCTTGGTTCCCCAGCAAAGACAGGAATGTTTATTAGCTGCCTTGTCTTACATTGTATCAATTGTCTTAGACGTCAGGGCAGAGAATAGAAAGGGACAGACAAACTCTGCATTCAATAGCAATACATATAATTTAAACACCGTAGGACATTTGTAATGCATGTATATTGCAAAGTTGCTTAGAATAAAGCTTTCTTTTATTAGGAATATTTAGTTATTTTAGGGTTGACTTGCCCTTTAAGGCTTACAGTAAGATGGCCTCTACCACATTGCTACTGTATGCATACAAAGAGGTATGGGACAAGCCTAATATTTGTATTTTTTATCTGTGATATAACCAATTATATCTGCACTTGTAGATTCAATATGAAAACAGTTCCTTCATTGCTTTTTTTTTTTACAGTTACTGTTTTTCTGTGTTCGTTCTGTCCTTCTGGGGGGGGGGTTGCCCCCCCACATACCCACAGGGCAAACAATTCAATTAGGGGCACATTTATCAAGGGTCGAATTTCCAATTCATGTGAGTTTTTTAAAAACTCCCATAAACTCGGAATTCAACCAATCTAAATTTATTTTAAAAATCGAATTTTTTAAACTCGGGTGAATAGGATCAACCCGAAAACTCAATCTAATTTAATTTGAATATTAAAATTTGAAATTCTCTGAAAAAAAACTTGAATGTCAGGAAGGCTGCAAACAACTTCAAATTGATCCCTGAACCTTTCCCATTAACTTAAAAAGCAATTTGGCAGGATTTAGGTGGTCGAATAGTCAAATTTGAGTTCTTTAAGGGCCATTTTATGTTAAATCTCGAAAGGCGAATTAGAAATTTTTTTCAATATTTGAATCGAATTTGAATAATTCCCTAGTCAAATTTGAAAGTTGTGACCAATAAAAAACATGAAAATTCTAATTAGAATTTTCAATTCGACCTTTGATAAATCTGCCCCTTAATGTTTGCGATGCTATGCGGTGTAAACCTAAAATAACTATGTATATAACGTGAGTTTTCATATACTCTTTATACTCTTGAAATGCAACTATTTGATTTAATTATCTTATATGATTGATGATCATGCACAATACATACATTTTATGTTGTGTACACCTGAATACAGATCCTATTTATACTCAGTAAAGCAAATACTGAAAAACAATAAAAAAAAAGGCAGACAGAATGTGCAGTGATTGACATATGTATTTTTTTTTTTGCTAGTTTGTTTCACAACAAGGAGAGGCGATTTTGCAACAGCAGCAATACTACCAGTGGTATTCACAGTACAATTACTCATATCCCTACAACTACTATTATCAAATGGTATGTACTTTTCTTTTTTTCCTTCGTATCTAATAGACACTTACATTAGTGTTAAAGGGATAATTTTTTTTCTTCAAAATGCATCAGTTAATAATGCTGCTCCAGTAGACACTCTCACTGAAATCAGTTTCTCAAAAGAGCAAACATATTTTTTTTATATTTAATTTTGAAATCTGACATGGGGCTAGCCATATTGTCAGTTTCCCAGCTGCCCCAGTCATGTGACTTGTGCTATGGTAAACTTCAGTCACTCTTTACTGCTGAACTGCAAGTTTGTGATATCACCCCCTCCCCCCCAGCAGCCTAACAACAGAACAATGGGAAGGTAACTGGATAGCAGTTCCCTAACACAATATAACAGCTGCCTGGTAGATCTAAGAACAGCACTCAGTAGTAAAATCCAGGTCCCATTGTGACACATTACATTCAGTAGGAGAAACAATAGGCTGTCAGAAAGCAATAGGCTGTCTTTCTGAAAGCACATGACCAGACAAAATGACCTGAGATGCACCTACACACCAATATTTCAACAACAACAAAAAAATACACTTGCTGGTTCAGGAATTAAATTTTACATGGTAGAGTGAATTATTTTGAAGTGTAAACAGTGTAATTTAGAAATAAAACTACACCATAAAAATCAAGACAGAATCCCTTTAATGTAAATAGTGTGTTACAGGGGCAGTATAGCTGTTTGTTCAGCATGAATTTAATGAATAGTGTTTGGACTGAATATAGTTTTTGCCTATTGTTGTAATCACAAAAAATCTGCTAAACAGGGAAATCGAAGCATTACCAGTACACACATCCCCTGCATAATGACCTTCAGCTTATCTGTAAGACTGTCACAAAAAGGGGTGAAGGGAGGGGATTGTTTATACAGAGCTTAAGTATCTACTGAAACAAATTCCTCTGATTAATGGTAATATTGTGTGTGTGTGTGTGTGGAAGTAAAAAAAAATTAAACTCTTGGTTTCTGCTTTATAATAAGCATCACATATAGTTTAGCTTATATGTTTTCTACATTAATATAATAGGCTGAATGTACCTGTTTATTTTGTTCATGTTAAATTTTTTAGGTGCATAGAATGCTAAGGTAAACAAGCATATCCCTTTCTACCCACTATTCATTTATGTGTAAATATTTGTGGAGCTGTATGTGCAGAGCTATGCATTCTTTTGCTTCTCATGTTTAGTAAGGAAAGATTATATTGTGTGACCTTGGGTACTGGCTTGTGCAGTTGAAACTGTCAAGTGTTTTACAGAATATGTTTGGCGGGTATAATACACCCGGTCAGTATGGTATGCCTGGAAATTATCAATCCATGTCATCTCCGCAGTCTCAGTCTGGACAGCATCAAGGAAATCTAACACAGGTACTGTCTCCTTAGAAGCTGTTTTTCCTGTGTGTGTGTTTTCCTGAAAAAAAACGAAATCATTAATGCAGTTAACCTTGTTGAAAAACGTAATGTTTATTTGTATACTGAAGAGAAAACGTAACACATTAAAGTGGACCTGTCACCCAGATACACAAAGCTGTATAATAAAAGTCCATTTCAAATTAAACATGAAATCCAATTTCTATTTTTTATTAAAGCATTCATAGCTGTTGTAAGCTCATTTAAAAATTTCAGCTGTCAATCAAATATTGTGTGCCCCTCCTCTATGCCTTAGGCAGACAATTACTTTCACTTTCCATTCAGCACTTCCTAGATGTCACTGCTCTCCCTACATTCCCCCAGTTCTCTTAACCATCTAATTGTGTAGCCAGGACATGGGAATGGACATCAGGTCCCCCATTCCGGTGCACAAACAAGATTCTGAGATGATACAAGGTTTGTCTTAATAAGTGTCCACAAAATGGCTCCTGCCTGCTTGTTATAATTATGAATTCCCAGACTAAAGGAAACAAGATTCAAATAATTTATACAGTGTAATTAAAGTTCATTTTGCTTGACTAATGTGATAAAATAGGATTTTGAATATTTTTTTTGAGTGACGGGTCCCCTTTAAAGGGTCAACCATTTTTCACAATTATTTGAACTACAGTAGAACCCCATTTTGCATTTTTCAGGGGACCAGAAAAATGGTGTTAAATCCAGGAAAATGTAAAATCAGGTAAATGTATTATGCATAATAAATAGGTGGGACCACAAAACAACAATGTAAAATGAGGGGAAACTTAAAATCAGGGGATGTAAAATGGGGGTTCTGCTGTATTTAAATAAAAATGAAATGGTAACAAATAAGATATAACTAATACCTGTCTTCTAATATTACTACTTAATTCAAAGTGAACTAACATTGTGATACAAGGTCCCTGTCTCCCTCTATATAATAATAATATGCTTTTGGAAATTTTTATTGTTGATGTTAGAAACATGTATTGGTTTAATCTGTAGTCAAAGTTAGCAAATATTAAAGGGCTGGTTCACCTTGTAAACACTTTTTTTTTTCTGTTCAGTTGTTTTCAGATTGTTTACCATAAACAGACGTATTGATTTCCGTCATTTTTTTTTACTGTTCTCCCAAAATGTATGCTAAAGGGGAACTCTGGCTTCCAAAACAAAATTTGATAAAGAGGCCACATAACACATAAACCTCCAATATACCCATCACAGTTACCGGTTTCTTCAAAAAGTATGAATAAATGCCATTTTCTATGCTGAAATACAGCTGTTTTAACAGTTCTTCTCTTTTTGCATCATTTGAAATCCTGGCAGGGAAGGAGGGACTAAACACTGATGGTACAAATTGTAACAACTTTTCCACAGGATGCAGGAACTAAACCCACAATGGATTGCACTGTGATGTTCTGTTCCTTATTGAAATCACGTGTGCATGGAATTGTGGGGTTTGGAGGATTCAGGCTGAGGACAGCTGGCTGTTGATACAAAGTAACAGTAGTCGGCCAGCTCCGCAAAGTAGTCAGACAGATCAGCAGGAGAGCAGGGGGCTAGGCTTAGGGAACTGTCAGAAATCATTAAAAATCATGAAAAGTCTGCATATTTCTTAATTGATGTATATTGGAAAGTTGCTTGAAATTGTGTTTACTTTCAAAAAGCTTATGTTTTTGTGGAGTTCCCCTTTCTGTTTCTAGTGTTTGTCTGGCAGCTCAGTGACCCAGGAGCATCTGAAATATACAATTTGCTACAGTTGGTTGCTACAGTTGTTAGTTAGTTGATACATTTGTCAGCAGCATCAGTGGAAGATTAGCAACTATTGTATCAATTCTAACAGCTGCCATTAAAGGGCATGTAAAGGCAAAAATATAAAATCCCATTTTTACTTTCTTTAATGAAAAAGAAATCTATCTCCAGTATACTTTAATTAAAAGATGTCTACAGTTTTTATCAAAAACCTGACTGTATGCAGTGCAATTCCCCCTTCTTTTACTGCTGTGGATAGGAATTGTCAGATGGTCCCCAACTGCTGTGCAGGTAAACGATCATACTTTCAAAAACGATCATACTTTCAAATGGCAGGGGGAGCCCCCCCACCTTACTTCCCAGAACTCGAGCAGCATTGTTGGATTCCCTGTAGAGATTTGTATCCAGAGACGCAGTGCAGTCTCTATATTATGATTATTAATCAGCCTTGCTGTATTGGCTTCTATGGCAGATATTATTTGACTTGTGCTGTTTTGATAATTTATTTATGATCCCTAAGCTTAACCTCCCAACTGAAGCCCAGACCACACTGAGCATGTGCGAGTCTTGATATTGCAGAAATGTCTAACAAAGTTACAAGATGACAGCCCCTTGCGCCAACTTTGAAAGCATAAATCATTTGTCTTATTAGGCTGCTGGTGCAGTAAGTTCATGTTTATATTTAGTATACATAATACAGCATTTATAACATTATTCTATTTTAGACTTTAGTTGCCCTTTAATGAAACTCAGAGTCTGCTCAGCAGGGACAAAGATAAGAAATGTATCAACTAAATGTATTAATTTAGAGCAGTTAACGAGTCATCGACCCCCCTCCCAGAACAACACTTGAAAAAGAGCCAAGTAGCTCGAAATATGTCGTGTGAATAAATCTTGCAGCACAGCTTCTGCAGTTTTTGAAGCCTGTTTATTTCCACAACTCTTTTCTATATTCATTGGCATGAGCTTCAGTTGGGACAGAAGCAAGTGGAACAGGCATCAGGGTCTTGCGACTGGTAAAAACCCCTTATTTGGTCCCCACCCAGAGCTGTTTTTAGGTGAAAAATGAAACTTCAAAATTAGAAAAATTTCACAAAAAGTCTTGGAAAAAGTATTTTTGGTGAACAATCTGTAACCAATTCAACTGGAAAAAAGTTTTGAAGGTGAACAACCCCTTTAATCTGCTGCATTTCTGACAAAATACCAGAAGACCTGGTAGATCAGTAGATCTCAAGACACTGTCCACAAACAGCCTGTCTAAATCGTCCTCCTATTTCCTGCTTTTCGCTCAAATATTTATTATGTTAAGGCTACAAAAGAAATAGTTGTTTGTTAAATATAGAATGTGAACAATGCTTTTATGGATGTAGATCATAATGGGACAACATTGCTAAAAGTATACCTCACATTAGTAAAGTAGGGCACTCCTGCCAGAGTTTCCTAGGTTTCCTATTGTTTGTGCACGATTGCAGTGGCTGCCTACTGAGAATTCCTCAGCTGATGCAAGGAATATGGCAACTTCTTCTATGTCAAAAGGGAGCCTAAAAAAAGGCTAATTTACTAACTGGAAGGCAGTGTGCAAATAAAAATGTCCTCAACAGTTACAGGCTTGTGTCTTGGTACATGCCCAACATCTGCGGGCTTTTCTCATTAAAATCATTCCTCTGTAAGCGATAATATGAATAAGAAACCATTTATTTAGTGCTCGGCTACTAGCACAATTGTTCATTCTTTAGCACACCTTTCTTTGCTTAGTTAAGTTAGTTGGTAGATTACAGGCTGCAAAATATTTTTGTTTCAATATATTTATATGGGGAGTTAAATATCATTTCTACTTTATCCCCCCCCCCCCAGCCTCCTGTTCCAGGACTTGAAGACAACAGCATGTCATACTCTAATGTTCATTCATCGAATTCCCAAACATCTCATCAGCATGTAAACCACAGTATGACAAAGGCATGTATTCAAGGTGGAAATCCAGTCAACCAATCTAATCAGCATCATTCATCCTCAAACCAACCCAGTTACAATCAGCAATCTTTTAATGAAGGACCAAAACCAAAAAAGGGCCAACAGTTGTGGAATCGCATGAAACGTGAGTTGTTTTTTCTTATTTTTTTGTATGATATCTTAGGAAATAGTTGAGGAATAAACCTTGGCTTAGATCGGTTTTATAAGGGAGGGAAGGGAAGGCTATTTAAAAGGAAAACTGTTGAATGCCGTCTGGAAAAAAAAAATCTGTACTTGCATACAATTTTCTCTGACTTTCATGGATTAAATGTGAATGTGGGGAAGATACCAAAGCCATACCTTGTTCCTAGTAAGGATTCCATTGATACTTTCTGTATCAGTCAATATTTGTTTCTGTGTGTTTGATCCTTACACTAAAAATGTTCTTAAGGGTAAGGGCACAGGGAGGCGACTTCAAAAAACCAAGCGCTATGACTGCCATACCGCTGGCGATTTTTCATTATAGCCGGCTGGAAGGTTGGGGAAGGCAGTTTAAAGAGATTGTCGCCCCAAAGAAGAGACGATATGTCGCTGCAGAAACTTCTCTTTTTAAAAATAAGCAGCTGATTAGTTACAAATGTTAATATATAGATGTTTTGTAATGGTACAAGAAACACCAGTTCTGTCACATCTGAATTGGATTACTTGCTTCAATCAGTAATCTTTTTAGATTATTCGTTTGTTTTGAATTTGTGCCATTCCAAAAATGTCTCTTGCATGGCTAAAATAATTAGTAAGTTAAAAGTCTACAGACTGCTTTTGCTGTTATAATATATCACAACTGTTCATTTATATTTCTGATCTGCACATTTAAGATGTTGGAAATAACTTGTGTTCTGGCAAACAGCCATTGTAACACACCGAAGTATGGTGGCCATGCATATTTGCCAATTTATCAGAGAAATAGTAGTTCATTGTTGAGATGCAAAATACAGCAAGTAGCAGAATTCAGTAAAATAAATGGAACATGTATTAGTTGTTAATGCAGGAAGTTATGCAATTTAATTATATATTTTCTTCCTCTAATTGCAGAGGCTCCTGGTTCTGCCGGATTTAAGTTTAACATTCAAAAACGACCACTGGTAATGAGTAACCAGAATTTTGCTTCATCTGAACATCATGGTAACAGTGCAGGACAGCAGCACGCAACTCACATGCATCATCCTTTACAGCAACAGCAACCAAAACTAGAGAAAATCACAGAACATGGGTATGTTACTTTAATCCTGACTTAAACTGGCTCATCTTTGGTAGATGTATGATAATTTCCGGTGCATATGATGATGTTTCCAGCCAATCATTGTATCTTTTAAATGAAAAGTGGAGATATTTAAGGATTGTGACCTTCAGGTAGCGAAAACCATAGCCACAGCACAGAAAATGAAGACTGACACCACCTTTCAGAGGTCAAATGCAGTTTGGCTGGCTTTTATTTGGAACAAAACAATGCTTCAGCACACTTGCTTCACATAAGCATTTGCAGTCCAACTTTTTCTAGCACTTGCAGGCGTGGACATACACAACTCCCAGAATCCTCTCTGGGGCTCACTCTAGACACTTGTCTCCTTGGAGGGGGTTCTCTTCCACTCTCCAGTCTTTTTGGAGCTCTTTAACTTAGTGGGAATCACATTCTATTTCCCAGCTGCAAACAACTCTCCTTCCTCCACTGAAGGAGCTCTCGCAGCCCCTCACTCTCCTCCACTCCAGGAGGTCTCAAGGGGGAAGCACTGAGGTGTAGTCTCACACACCTTAACTACAGCTCATCTGCAGCCAAATTACTTAGCTGCCTTTACCTGGGCAGCTGAACACACTTAATGGCACATTGAATGGAAGCCCACCCTGCTCTTTTCCGCTCACTCCAGGGACCCATTATCCAGCTTTTCCTAAGTCGTTACACAAATACAGCCACTCTTGCTGCAACAACACAAATATCCCTTGGAGTTTTATATTCACTAGTCTAACACTGGTGAAATACACACAAGATTGTGCCCTTTTTACACACATATCTTACAGGATGTATGGGTGACTCTTTCCCTAACGCCATTCTTGCGCAGGCCTCTCCAAAATGCATTTGGCTTTTCAATAAATTAATAATAATCTCTTTCAGTTGGACTTAATAAGAAAAGGTGCATAAACACTATCTGAAATAAATATAAACTATTTTCCACAAATCATTAGGGAATTATTAATCTGTCTCTTACTCCTATGATCTTTCTCAGCCCCCTTAGGCTTAGAGCCATGCTAACATTCTCTCACCTTATTCCATGTTGAAGTGGTAGATTTTGTTATTTGAAGTCATCTACTTTCAGAGAATTCATGCACCACCTACTATGGAAAGTGAGGGACTCCAAGTAGTCATCACTTGGTTCATAAAGTCAGAGAGAGACTATCTTGGTTTCCTCTCAATTGTTATGTCAAGTATGTAAATTCAGGTAATGTTTATGCCTCTTTTGATATAGGCCCAACTGATTAAACTCATACCAAAAAGAGATTTTCTCCCTTTAAAAAAGATTGCCTTTTTAGTAACAATTATTTTCTATTAATCTAGCAATAATTCGTCAAAGCCTGAAGACTGGCCACAAGCCATGAAAGAGTATGTGCAACGCTGCTTTACAGCATGTGAAACAGAAGAGGATAAGGACAGAACAGAGAAACTTCTTAAAGAAGTTTTACAAGACAGATTACAAGATGGATCTGCCTATACCATAGACTGGAGTAGAGAGCCGCTACCAGGGTAAAATTATTATTATCGCTGTTGTTTCTCTAATCCTTAAAACAAAATTCATTTTTTATTAGAGGAAGTAAATGATATTTTTGTAGCAGAAGGCTCACAATGAAAATTTCCCAGAATATGTTGGAGGACATATACCTTACCTTGTAATTCAATATAAAATTCCTAAGGATGCTTGTATGAGCCCTTGCAGTTTAATGTTTATCCTGTGTGTAAGGGCTGGGCAGAACCACAAAAAACATGTTTATTATTTTTTTATTAAATACATGTTTATTTATTAAATTCTCATGATGCTACCATGCTTTGTTCTATCACACAGTATGACAGAAGAGATCAGAAGAGTACTTTGAGCAATGTTTATGTTATGCATGGGCCGTATGTCCCTTTTAAATGATATGTAAAGCCTACATTTTCCTGCCATGTATATGAGTTGGGCATAACTTCCCTACCCAAGCCACATCATTTTTACTGCATATACCCCCTCCATTTGCCAGTGCCATCACATTTTCCTAAAACAAATAGCAGCTTTAATTATGAAATCTTAAATGAACTTTTAATAAAATCAGTTTTATAATTATGAAATGATTATTTGAAACAACTTCACTGGTAACAGATTTGTTTTCTTATATAGGAAAGATAGTGTGAAAGAGAGCCCCAAAAAGAAGCGATGGGAACAAACTACTCTTCAGTCTCCTCGTGGCAGCAGCATTACCATTACCCAGTCTCCAAGAGGGGGCGGGAACAGCACCAGTGCTGGAACCCTTAGAGGCTGTGGCAGCTTTATTACAAAGTTTGGAAACAGAAACATCTTCATGAAAGAATCCTGCTCCTCCTCAAGCACAGGCTCTAGATCCCGATCCAGATCCTCCTCCCATTCTCCCCACAGGCGATACAAACGCAGGTAAGGAGACCTAACATCAGTTTGAGCATAAGTCCTCCAACCAATGCTGAAGTCTCACCACTGGTATATGTTTATATATGCCCTCTTGGCTCCGTTATGTTTGTTAATGGGACTGTATTTTTGATACAGGACAACAGAAAAATAATGATGCAGCAAGCACTTATCCCACACCTAGGTGTACTTAAAGGACCAGTAACATCAAAAATTTTTACACAAAAATTCGTTAGAATACAACGAAATAAAACACCAAGACAAAATAAAATTTCAAATAGAAAAGCCTTTATTAAGAAATAACTTACAGAAACTCCACTTCCTGTCCTCTACAGAAAAGGCGACACAGCGACCATCCATCCTGCTGGGCTCGATTTCTCCTTCCTAGATATTCACTGACAGCGTGTAGATCTCCTCTTCTTCATCCCTCTCCCAGGATCAGCAGTAGGCGATGTTCGGCGAGCTCCCCCTCCCTCAGTGTGGGGAAGAAGCTTTCAGCAACTTCATATTCTAGTACCGTCACCAGCACTGCTGCCTTTCAATCATCAATCGCTTCAGTTCTTGTTCGGCAAGGGGAGATCAGATGCGCAGAAACACTTGGCTGCACAATCCCTCTCATATCTTCGCTTGTGTAACGTCCTGCCGTGGGTCCCGTGCGCCAACCCCCAGACAGTCACGCTCCCCGAACGTAATGCATTCGCGTTATAGCGCAAGTGAATGCGCACTCTGAAACATATTCATAGATCTCTGCAGCGTTTTCCGTCTCCCCTTCTGCTCCATAACTTTGTTTGGAAAGTTAGAATGCCCCTGTAATTTGACCGATGCTGATCCTCTTGGCCAGTTGTCAATCACAGGGACCTATTCACCCCGCCCCCAGCAGAGCCGTCCCTCCCTCCCTCCGCTACCTACTAGGCTGCCTGCAGTGGGGCCCTAACAAAGGGGCCTGGGTATGGGGCAACCATGGGATGGGGACACGGAGGGGGAGCCCGCCGAACATCGCCTACTGCTGATCCTGGGAGAGGGATGAAGAAGAGGAGATCTACACGCTGTCAGTGAATATCCAGGAAGGAGAAATCGAGCCCAGCAGGATGGATGGTCGCCGTGTCGCCTTTTCTGTAGAGGACAGGAAGTGGAATTTCTGTAAGTTATTTCTTAATAAAGGCTTTTCTATTTGAAATTTTAATTTGTCTTGGTGTTTTATTTTGTTGTATTCTAACGAATTTTTGTGTAAAATTTTTTGATGTTACTGGTCCTTTAAAGAAAAGTGAACGTTTTATTTTTTTTTTTTAAAAAAACTTTTTTTTACAATTATACCAAAACATTTTTGCAGTTTCACATTTAATGCTGCTTCCTTCCTGTGGTCTTTTTCTTTTTTTTCTTTCTCCCTTTAAACGGTCCATTTTCTTTCACAGTGATTCAGACTCAGATAGCTCATGTTCTGGTAATGAAACTGGACGCAAAAACACCCAAAAAGGCCGTGGTCGAGGAGGACGAGGGAGAGGGAGACTGCAAAGAGGCAAAAGGTATGTAGGTTTTTTTTTCCAAATGGGTTTTTGCCACAGTTAACTTAGTGGAAATTCTGTCGTTGACATTCAACTTGTACACTACTCACCATTAGTCCCAATAACACAAAGTAAATGTATTGGTATGTGTTAAATATGCAATTGCCAAAAGGGAAGGTATACCCCCGTATTTGACATTCCAGTGCATTTATGTACAAAAGCTGCATCCATACCATCAGAACTGGCAAAAATAAACACTTGATAAATAGGATTGCAACCTCTTCCTTATTTTCCAATGTGAAATTATGGGATATGGGGCCTTGCGTCCCTTTGCTTTACAGAGATTATGTACCCACCCGCTATGGAAAACAGAGGGGCTTCAAGTAGGGATGCACCGAATCCACTATTTTGTATTCGGCCGAACCCCCTAATCCTTTGCAAAAGATTCAGTCGAATATCGAACCAAATCCGTATACTAATTTGCGTTTGCAAATTAGGGGTGGGAAGGGGAAAACATTTTTTACTTCTTGTTTTGTTACAAGTCATCCCTCCCCACCCCTAATTTGCATATGTAAATTAGAATTAGTTTGGCCAGGCAGAAGGATTCGGCCATATCCGAATCCTGGATTTAGTGCATCCCTACCTTCAAGTGCTATAATCTAACAGGGTGATGGAGGGTTTGGAGGAAACTACTCAAAGCAAATATCATGAATACCAATTCTTTTTTTTCTTTTTTTTTTTTACTGACGTTTTATTTATTTTCATTACAAATTATATTGCTTGTCCGCTTGTTGCGGTACCCTGGTATTAATAGTAACATAGTAATGTAAGAGTAATAAAAAAAAATTTTTTTTTAAATGAATAAGAAATATATGTGACTAACATATTTAAAATAACAATAACTGTATGGCGGCGGGGGCTAAAATACCTATTCTTAAAAAAAAAAAAAAAGATGTACCTCTTCATATATCTAGAACATACCTCTTCCATAAAAATATAAATCCTCTTCAAATGGCATCTAAAACCAGAGACAAACAAATGTAAATTTACTCTGCGTTCTTCCCTCTGCACTTTTGCAGTTTACATAAATTTTTAATTTTTTTTATAGACGTTTCATACATTTGACTCTAATAGTGGGCTTTAGACTAGGCTTGGAGTCTGCAACACAGGCCTTTAAAGAGAGCTGTTGTACTTGAAGAATTGATAGCGTATAGAACTGTATCAAACCATTTTTTTTTAAATTGTTAATTGCAAAATTGCTTAGGCGCCATTCTGCGTACACATACATTTTTATTTTTAGATTCCCTTAGTTATTGATGCCATTCAATACTGTTGGATTTATAATAGTCCTTTTATGTCTATCTGTGTCTGTTAGAAGCGACCAAGCTTTCAACAAGAAAAACCGAAAGAAGAATCCTGTGGCCATGGTACTGGAAGACCCAGAAAAAGATTTTAAGAAGGAAAAGCGCGCAGCTCGTTTCCAACATGGTCATGGACCGAAGAAGCTGCGTATAGAACCTCTTGTCTTGCAGATCAATAACATGGATCATAGTACAGCTGACAACGTAGACTGGGAAGAGATAAAAATTGTCGGCACCTCTCAAGATATTACTAAAAATTACTTGCGTTTAACTTGTGCTCCTCATCCAACCACTGTGCGACCAGTACCAGTAAGCTTTAAAGTCTTGCTTGTGTTTATAGAAATCTAAATAGACCTAAGTAGTGTAGAAGAACTAAAGCTTAACTAAAAAGGTAGTCTAGAAATGTTGTACATTATGTTTTGTGCTTCTGTACCAGCCCAAGGCAACCACAGCCCTTTAGCAGTAAAGATCTGTGTCTCCAAAGATGCCCCAGTAGCTCCCCATCTTCTTTTCTGCTGATTCACTGCACATGCTCTGTGCTGCTGTCACTTACTGAGCTTAGGGACCCACTCACAATATACAGTACACATAGAATAGAAATGTCACAATATAAGGCTGATTAGTAATTAATACAGATAATTACTACATGACAGCACAGAAACCCATGCAATTAGCATCAGCATTTAATAATTAGCCTTGTAGCATCAGCTTATATTACAGGCCAACCTCATTTTCTGCTTGTTAATTTGTGACGACCCCTAAGCTTCTCAGCAGCTGCTCAGAGCCCATTGAGCATGTGAGTGTTGCAGACACTTTTCAAGATGGTTCTATTTGGGTTTCTCCGGTTAGGAATCTCACTTTAAATTTTGGCAGTGCAATTTTGTGTTCACACTCCACTTTAAGGTCCAATATTGTGTTCTTTGTGTTTCCAGGTATTGAAAAAGTCACTAACAATGGTGAAAGCACACTTTAAGAACAAGCAGGACTATGTGTATGCATGTGAACAAATGAAGTCAATACGGCAGGATTTAACGGTATTGTGTTTTAATCTGGAAGGCCAATAAAATCTATTTTTTTTATTACCAATAGCTTTTCTGAACTGTTCAACTTCTTTTTCCTTAGGTCCAAGGAATTCGTACAGAGTTTACTGTGGAAGTCTATGAATCTCATGCAAGGATAGCACTTGAAAAGGTATGCTAATAATCCATTGCAGTCATCCACGTCACAGTATTAAAGGGGTAATTTGCCATTAAAATTATATTTTTATAGAAATTCCTATTAGAAACTTTTCGATTGGTCATTTATTATAGTTTAATAGTCTCCTTTTTTGGTATTCAAATAGACTTCTTTTAAAGGGGAACTATCAAATGAAAATTTAATCTTACTGAAATAAGAAACTTTCTAAATACAATCAATTAAAAAAATCTGTACTGTTTCTGAAATTATCAAGTTTATCTTCACTCTCCCTCTCAACATCTGTTTCTCCTCATTCTGTCTTTATGCAGGAGAATCAGATGTTGAGATAGGAATAGCGAATATAAACTTGATTGTTTCAGAAAACATGCAGAATTTTTAATTGGTTGTATTTAGAAAGTTTCTTCAGTATGAGGAAGTGTGTTTTCATCTCAGGGGGACACGGGGAGTCTTGGGTTAAGCTCCACCATCCAGGAGGTAAGATGGCACCTGGAACACACAGGGAAGCGGTGCGTTCCAGCCGACGCGCGAGTCAGCAAAATGGCGGCCGTGAATGTAGAACAGACCCCCTTTCCGTGCGAGAAGGCGATGTGCATGATGAGAGACCACTTGGGCAGAGGGATCCCGTGGGAGGGAGGGGTGGCACGGGAGCTGGCTAGGGGAGAGCAACCCTGGGAATAACAGAGAGTAAGGACTTAAAGGAGAAGGAAACCCCCTGGGTGCAAATTCCCTCCCCCCTCCCCTGTGTTGCCCCCCCCTCCTCCCCCCTGGGCAAATGCCCCTAACTTGTTACTCACCCCTCTGTGCAGGTCCTGTCCACGGAGTTCACAGGCGCCATCTTCTCCTACGCTGTCTTCCTGCTTTGACCGGCGTCTACTGGCGCATGCTCAGTAGGAACATTTACAGGTACGGATCTACTGCGCATGCGCCGAATGTCACAAAGTTTTCTGATTTCGTGACATTCGGCGCATGCGCAGTATATCCGTACCTGTAAATGTTTCTACTGTGGATGCGCCAGAAGACGCCGGTCAAAGCAGGAAGAAGACCGCGTGGGAGAAGATGGCGCCAGTGAACTCCATGGACAGGACCTGCGCAGAGGGGTAACAAGTTAGGGGCATTTGCCCAGGGGGACAGGTAGGCCAGGAGGGGTGGGGGCAACACAGGGGAAGGGGAGGGGTTTTGCGAACCAGGGAGTTTCCTTCTCCTTTAACTCCTACTCATGTTTTGTTGTGCCCGGTCAGACCATCTGATTCCCTGTGTGGGCTGCAGGAATCGTCTGTCAAGGTCGGTTTTAGCCTGCACTGGCCATGTTATGACCCCTGTGGAATTCTCTCGAAGGGGGTTTTACCTAGAAGGGTACAGGTAGCCTTGCCCCTGGTGTACACCATGTTGTTTGGTGTCTTTATCTTCTTGTCTCAGGGGGACTAGGGAGACCATCCTCCTGGTAGCAGGACACTTAAAAAACTGAGGGATTATAGCAGTGTGGGGTTAAGACGGAGTTCCCGGATACGCCCCCTTTTTTTATTCTATCTAAGTGTCCTGCCTCCTGGAGGGTGGAGCTTGACCCAAGAGTCCCTGTGTCTCCCTATCGACTACAAAGAATAGGATTTAACAGTGTTATTTAATTTTAACAATAAATTCGCCTTTAATTTCACAGATTCTGATATTCAGTTTGCTCATGCCCTTCTGTTTTTCCTTTTAAATACCACACTAAGCAACAGAATCCTGCCTATGCATTTGCCTTTGTAGGTAAAGGAAACAAACAGAAAATGAGTTGTGTTTTTTTTTTTTTAATGTTTAAATTCCTGAGTAGTGTCCTCCCTGTCCTGAGGTGATCTAGTTTTTGTTATTTGAAACATGAAATAGGTATGAATAATAGTAACTGTTAACTAAGTAAGTAATGGGTCTTGCATTTTTCCCCTATTCCTTGTGCTTTAGGGAGACCATGAGGAATTTAACCAGTGCCAAGCGCAATTGAAATCTCTCTATGCGGAGAATCTCACTGGGAATGTTGGAGAGTTTACAGCTTACAGAATCTTGTATTATATCTTCACAAAAAACTCTGGGGGTAAGCATTCTCACTGTGTTGTGCAATCAGATTTATCCGCAGCATAGAATATAACTATACTTTTTAACTATACTATAACCTTTTTTTACTTTGCCTTTAGATCTAACAACAGAGTTGGCGCACCTGACTAAAGAACTGAAGGCAGACGCTTGTGTTGCACATGCACTTTCACTTAGAGAAGCGTGGGCTCTTTCAAATTATCATCGGTTTTTCAAGCTCTACAGAGAATCTCCACGAATGTCTGGGTATCTCATCGATAAGTTTGCTGAGAGGGAGAGAAAAGCTGCCCTTAAGGCCATGATTAAAACGTATGTGAAGGCAAACATGTTGGGGAAGCTTATCAAAACCTTTTTTAGTGTTTGTTTTTTATGTAGTGCATTAATATGTTTTTATGGATCCAGTGTAGCCTTTTTGTCCACTGGTTTTAGGAAGATTGATGATAGAGAGAGGTACATACAGTTCAAGGCAGGAGTTTTAAAGTCTAGACCACACAACAGAAAGTTTTTTGGAGGGCAGGTGAGGTAATTGCTACATTCCTAAGGGTGGTATGTATATCTGAAAAATACCTTACATCTGTCCTATAGTATATACATTTAAAAGGGACCTAACATCACCCATATATCTGCTCAAGGGATATGCAGGGGTAGTGTGTGTGTATCCCTTTTAAAGGAGAATTCAACCCGTAATAAAATAACACCCTCCCCCCCGCCACGGGCAAATGCCCCTAATTTTTTACTCGCCACTACATGCAGATTCTGGTCTTGGAGTTCACGGCAGCCATCTTCTGTCTTTTTCGGCGCATGTGCAGTTGGAGTAAATTTCCAGTTCCCGAACCACTGCGCATGCGGCGAAAGTTCAGAAATCATAATTTTTGTAACTTTAGTTGCATATGTGAAATCAGAATTTTCGGTAATGCACCAAAAGTAACGAAAATGTAAGTTTTCGGAACTTTTGGTAATGTTCGTGACTTTCGGCGTATGCGCAGTTGTTCGGGAACAGAAACTTCAACTGCCATGCGCCGAAAATGCAGTCAATACACGAAGATTACCGGAGAAGAAGAAGATGGCTGCCGAGAACTCCGAGGCCAGAATCTGCACGGAGGGGTGAGTAGAAAATTAGGGGCATTTGCCTGTGGGGGGGCAGGTAGGCTGGGGGTGAGGAGAGACGGGGGTTCTACCCAGGGTAGGGGGGAGGGTTTTTTTTTTTATTATGGGTTGAATTGTCCTTTAAATGGGTATCTCCTTTCATAAAACTGCGGTCCGTGAGGATGCTCACGTAGAAGGGTTAGATCTTTGCTTAGAACCTGCACCCTTTTAGATATGCTTGCCAGGCTTTGCTGTCATTGCTTCTGTTGTGAATATAACCTGCAGTGGTCCAACCAATCAGCAATTACATTAACAGGCCCCTATAATTACAAAATGAAGCAAAGCACTTAACCAGGCAAAGCATTTATGAACAACCTGTAAATATCTTGCTGCTTTTGCAAACTGGGGACTTAATATCTTAAAGGGGATACAGAGTCTGCATTATAAAGAAAACTAAAGAACATTAGCCACATTAATTCTTTAACTGTTAATTTAAATAGTTTTGTAGCAGGGCCATGTCGTTGTTCTGGTGTTGTAACTACTGTCCGGCCACATATTCTACAATAGCTTCAGCCAGTGTTAATCACTTTAGATCTGACCACGGCAGTGGCTGGACTAAAGGGGTGGCTCTTCAGGTAGCATCATGGCCCCGGATTTTTTAGTTTTTTTTTTTAAATGTGGCTAATATTCTTCAAATTAATTTTACATTGTTAAATTTTTGTTATATATAAAGGAAAACATCAAATGTAAAAAAAACACTTGTGCAGGGGAATCTCCCAGTAGACCTTTAGCTTGTGATCAGTAGATCTCAGGATACTTGTCAATTTACAGCTTGTCTAAATCATCTTCCCGTTTCATGCTTTCCCTTCAGATTGATTACTTTAAGGTTGCATAAGTTTAAATATAACAATACACATTTTCACATAAATCAATGTAACACTAAAAAAATTTTATTAAAAAATCCATTATACGCTGCACTAATAATAGATCTAACCTGCATGAAGTTTAGTATTAGCAATGCTTTCTTAAAAAAATACTATGAGAACACACTGCTTCCTGTCTACTGAAAAAAAAGACAATCGGGCGACTCACTCTGCAGGATCTGTGCTCCACGTCTCCTATTTACCAGACTTCTGCCAAAACCAAAAGTTAAGTAATACGGTTGTACAGTGGATTTTTCAGCTGCCTTGTAATGTAAATCAGTCTTCATGTACTGTAGTTTATGTACTGGGAGTGGGAGCTTGTGGGCAGCATCTACTTCTGTGTAAATTATGTCTGTAGGTGCTGTGAGCAGTGAAGAGCAGTTCTGGCTTTATGGGGAGTTCTGTAGTCCTACGATTTATGGCTTATCAGCGTGGTATCCTTACTGCTCACAGTACATACAGAAATAAGTCTGCCGCATAATGTAAAATCCTCCGTACAGCCGGTGGTTTTGGCAGAAGTCGGGTTAGCAGTAGATTTGGAGCAGGATAGATCTATGATTAGTGTAGGGTAGAATGGATTTTTTTAAAGGGATCCTGTCATCGGAAAACATGTTTTTTTAAAAATGCATCCGTTAATAGTGCTACTCCAGCAGAATTCTGCACTGAAATCCATTTCTCAAAAGAGCAAACAGATTTTTTTATATTCAATTTTAAAATCTGACATGGGGCTAGACATTTTGTCAATTTCCCAGCTGCCCCTGGTCATGTGACTTGTGCCTGCACTTTAGGAGAGAAATGCTTTCTGGCAGGCTGCTGTTTTTCTTTCTCAATGTAACTGAATGTGTGGGTTTTTACTATTGAGTGTTGTTCTTAGATCTACCAGGCAGCTGTTATCTTGTGTTACGGAGCTGTTATCTGGTTACCTTCCCATTGTTCTTTTGTTTGGCTGCCTGGGGGGGGGGGAAAGGGAGGGGGGTGATATCACTCCAACTTGCAGTACAGCAGTAAAGAGTGATTGAAGTTTATCAGAGCACAAGTCACATGACTTGGGGCAGCTGGGAAATTGACAAAATGTCTAGCCCCATGTCAGAATTCAAAACTGAATATAAAAAAATCTGTTTGCTCTTTTGAGAAATGGATTTCAGTGCAGAAGTCTGCTGGAGCAGCACTATTAACTGATTCATTTTGAAAAAAAGAATTTTCCCATGACAGTATCCCTTTAATTAAAAAAAATGTTACTGTTATTTTAAGTAATGTTTTTCATGGAACATAATGCTAACAATGTTTTTATGGATGCAGATCATAATGGGACATCCCTAAAAGTAGACTCTGTATTAGTAGTGCAGGCACTCCTGCTTTAGTGGCATGTTTAGCTGTAATGTTATTTTCCTTACATGTATACATACTACCATTTCTCCACCCTTGGTAAGTATATAACTTCATATATAGTGTATTTGCCAAAACACTACAACAATGGCAATCTGTACATATACAATATTATTAATGGTACACTTTACTTTAACTCTTTCCTTTATTCCAGGTACTCTGTTTACTTGACCTTTCTGACTATTGACAAAATATTAGTTAATCTTCCACAGCAATGTGTCTGCTGATATACATGCTAAATCTAGACATGGGGACCGACTGTCCTTAATTCTTCAGTTGTTTTCCTTTGAAATATGGTTATGTATTGGTGACTGTACAATGGGGTACAGCATTCAGTCTATGGCCTATAAATATGAAAACACCCTGCACGATAGACATTAACTGTGTAAAAGAAAACATAAGTGTGCAAGAATGGGTTAGACACCTAAAGCATCCAAACTATTTGAATTCTAAATTTTAAATGTTATAAAGTCAAAGGGGTTGTTCGCCTTTGAGTTAACTTTTAGTATGATGTAGATTAGAGAGTGATATTTTGACACAATTTGCCATAGATTTTAATCTTTTATTTAAGGTTTTTGAGTCTGGTAGTTGGGGTCCAAATTACCCTAGCAACCATGCACTGATTTGAATAAGAGCCTGGAATATAAATAGGAGAGGACCTTAGTGGAAAGATGAGAAATAAAAGGTAGCAGTGGTGTAGCCTTACAGAGCATTTGCTTTTAGATGGGGGTCAGCGACGCCCATCTGAAAGCTGGAAAGAGTCAGAAGAAAAATGCAAATAATAACAAAACTAAAAAAAAAATTAGGGATGCACCGAATCCACTATTTTGGATTCGGCGATTCCGCTCAATACTGAACCGAATCCTAATTTGCATATGCAAATTAGAGGTGGGAAGGGGAAAACATTTTTTACTTGATATTGTGACCAAAATGTCACGTGATTTCCTTCCTCATCCCCAATTTGCATATGTAAATGTGGTTTTGCCGGGCCGAAGGATACGGTTGAATCCGAATCCTGGCTGAATCGCAAACCGAATCCTGGATTCGGTGCATCCCTAAAAAAAATATAATTAGTTTTGGCCATTCTATTACATACTAAAAGTTTTCTTAAAGCTGTACCACCCCTTTAATATGTTTTTTCATTAGACCTCTGTTCTCCTAGTCACTTGTGTATAGTTTAGTTGGCCGTCTTGAAAAGGTGGGTATGGGTTGCAAATAGTGAAAGGGTATCGCTGAATTAACCATTGATTGTAATTGTTTCTCAACAGCAGATTGTTTTACTCATGAATGTTCTAACATGTCTTTACTCCTTTTCCCTTTATTACTTCATCGTTTAGTTTTCGGCCGCTGCTCCCAGTTTCCTTCGTCCAGTCAGAACTGGCCTTCGCGAATGAGGAAGAGTGCCAGAGTTTCCTGGCTTCTCTATCTCTGGTGTACACAGGGAACGACGGCAGCAAGATCGATTGCAAGCTGAGCTTAGCGGTCTTACCAAACTTCTAAATCGGGCCCTTTTTTATAAGTCACGTGGCGTAGAACACGTTTCATGCTCACACCAAGTGTGTAATATGATTCAGATATGGTCCCTGTTAACAACGCCTTCCTCTGGATCAGAGGATGGAATGGTGTGGCCAATGCCTGGGAATCTCTTCTGGATGGCCATATTTGCTTGTCAGAACAATAGATTTCAAACTTCCATAAATCTGTGATTTCCTGCTTTAACTTGGCAAGAATACTATATTTTACTCTTTGTGTATATATAAATATATATATTTAATTGTATATACTGGTATCACCCTAAATAAGGCACATTAATAAGAAACATGGGATTTTATTTAGTATTAAGTTCCAGTGATTCTAAAGCAGTACAATCTGAATTGAAGGAAACCATAAAGGACTCTGTATATGACTTATCATTCCTCAAACAGCAGGACTCGTTAGTCTGCCCTTCAGAATACTTGCGCAGAGACAGGGCCGAGGTTTCTCCAGTCGGTAATGGAATAGAATAGTTTGAAATCCCTGTAGATATCAATGAAAAACTCGCACTACCTTCATTATAGACGTCTCCTACGTCCCCGTAATTAAGGATTTGTGGATCAAAGGGGTTTTCTTTTTTTTTTATGGTGAATCGATTGTTATTGACGTTTCATGTATAGAAACTAACAATGTCTCAGTTTCTTCTCTTTACCTCACCGGTACAAGCATCTGTCCTCGTGCCGCTCCAAAGTGTCTGAAAATGGCTCTGGAGAGAAGGCAAATCAACTCAGAGATGGGGAGGAGTAAAATGAGCTTCACTTGCTGCACGGCTGAAAGAAAGACTTATGCTTAAAATGAACTTTCAAAGCCCGGAAAGTCAGCATTTGAAGACAGAAGTTAGACCAACAAGCCACACATGAGCACAGTACCAGCCTTAAAGATATCTGGAACCAATTGCTGCTGGAGCCCTCGCCGCCTGTCAAATCAGATTTACCATTGTTAATTTTGCACCCTTTTATTTGAGTTTTTCTTTGCTTTTCCCTTTTGGCCGCTACTAACGTGTTAACGTTTTTCAGCAGGTAACTATTAAGTTTGTCCCCACCTTCACATTCCTCCTCCTCTTCACCTCTCACTGATGTTTCTGTATTTGTTTTCAACTCCTCCCTTCGCACCACAGTTTTTTTTTTTTTCCTTTATCCTCTCCCCCTTTTCCTAAAATTTTTTTTTTTTTCTTTTGGACATGTGATGGCATGGTAATGTGCAATAACGAGCAGTTGCTGGTCAAACACTCCTTTTTTTGCAGATATCTGTTTTAAATTTCTCCCTCCCTATAATAAATTGAGTTGGATATATGGTGTTTTGTTTATTACAATCAGGTTTGTGGCAGGAAATTTGCAATTAGTTGTATTTTTTTTTTCAATTGTGAACTTTTTATTCAGTAGTTTTCCACTTTGAAATTTCAGCAGTCTGGTTGCTAGGGTCAAGATAACCCTAGCGACATTTATTAAATTGCATAAGAGACTAAAAGAAGGCCTGAATAAAATAGCAATAGTCATATATTTGTAGCCTTACAGAGCATTTGATTTTTAATTTGAAGCTAGAAAGAGTCAGAAGAAGGCAAATACTGTATATCCTCGAGTATAAGCCGACCCAAGTATAAGCAGAGGTACCTAATTTAGAAAAAAAAGTATAATAACCAGGAAAATGTATTGACTAGAGTATAAAAAAAAAAAAATCAAGCCACGATGCTTAAAAAAAAACATTAATTCATCCTACAATGATAAAAAAAACCTCTGGTAGGTTAAATAGACATATTAAGAAGACAGCTGCCTTACCGGAAAATTTGCTCCAACGGGAGGGGAGAGCCAGGAAGCTACTCCCTGTAGTAGGCGCCGAGCGCCTTCAAAGATTTTTCGCCGGTGGGGCCGGGCTGCCCAGAGTTGTTAGTGGGTGGGAGGGGAAGCTGCTGTCTGCTGCTGGACCCCTTCAAAGATTATTCGATTAGCTGGGGTAGGGGCAGCCCAGAGATGCTGGCAGGCAGAAGGGGAGATACTGCTGTCTGCAGCAAGCACCTGGCCCCTTCAAGATTTTTTGTCAAGGGCGGCCCTGAGTTACTGGTGGGCAGGAGGGGAGAGCTGGGGATACTGCTTCCTGCAGCCGGCACCGGTCCCCTTCAAGATTTTTTTGTGGGGGCCCGGAGTTGTTACTGTACGTCGCTGAGATGATGACGTCGGCGTGCGCACCACCCGCACTTCAGCCGGCAGGGCGCCTCACACTCCTTGTGAAAAGTTCTGCGCTGCTGCTCCTCCTTCGTGGTGGATAAGCGGCATTGTTTCTGGCTGGGAGGGGGGTGTTCCCTGTAACTGTCCTGATCATTAAGCCTAAGAAAAGCAAAATAAAGGCTTTTTAAGCAGATATTCCTGTTGGTGCTGTCTGCTACAGTGTGTGGGGGGTTGTTCCCTGTTGGCTCCTTAGGATCGGGGCCCCATGGATGGGTTGCGGGCCCCATCCAGGGTGCAGGCACAGCTACAGATCATGTGGGATACATGTTCTCTGCAAAATTTACCGGTAAGGCAGCTGTCTTCTTATCTGTTTCATCTACCAGAGTTTTTTTTTTATTTACTGACTCGAGTATTAGCCGAGGTAGGATTTTCTAGCACATTTTGGGTGCTGAAAACCTCGGCTTATACTCGAGTATATACGGTAATTAAAAAATATACAAAAAATAAATAATGAAGACCAATTGAAAAGTTGCTTAGAATTGTTCATTCTATAACATACTAAAAGTTAAACTGAAGGTGAACCCACCCTTTAAGTCTGCTAGAGCTTCCGTTCTGTTTATTTTGCCCTTAAAGTCTCATACTGCACTACAGCTGCGGGGTTACCCGATGGGGCCAATGTCGGACTGTCCCACCGGGATACCAGGAAAACCCCCTGTGGACCCTCATGCTGTTAAACATTTGGCCTATTTCATGGCCATTCCATATTTCTATGAGCACAAAGAGGCTGAATAGATGGAATAATAGATTTTCGTTAGTTGGCCCTCCTGTTAGTGCAGACGTATGGATTATGTGAAGGTTCACCTCTGGAGGCAGGACTGAAGAATTGATCTCTTGGCCCCTCCCTCTGTATATATGTATATAGATAGATATATAGGGAATAAAATATCCCCTCTTGTAAAATATAAGGATATTATAAGTTACCGAGGCATTTCATGACCATATAAAAACACGAGGCTGCAACAGGGGATGCTTTATTATAATACACCAGTTTCAGTGAGTCATGTGACAGAAATGACATCAGAACTCACCGTTTATAAGGATATAATTTACAATATTCATGGATTTCGTGTATTATATAGATAGATATATATATATTTATATAGAGGCTGGCTCCGCCTCTATTTCCCAGTTCTTTTGTCCTGACTTGGAGGTGAAGGTCAGAAATCACTTCTATCTTCCTTTTTGTTATGTTGTTTTTATTACAGTTTACTACAGAATATATAGAGGCATGTAGAGCTGTCTCCCAATGTTTTATGCTACTCCCTCTTTGCTGGCAGATTGCAGTAAATGGAGTAGAAGAATCCTGCACCCCTGACAGTAACTGTCCCAAGACTGGAGTATATGGGCCAGGTATGCAGAGCTACCTATATGCCCAGCATTGGATGGCACTCATAGACCTCCCTACATTGGGTATGCAAAGCAACCTATATATAAATGACAGGGATGGCATAATGTAGTCTGTAGGTATACAGATCTACCTATACCAGTGATCATTTAATTTGGTGCTTAATCTGCTCATATGTATGCTGTGCTACATATTAGCCTTACTTAGTGCAAAGTTTGGTCATGCTGTGCTGCCAAAAAGACTGAGAGACCGGATGAAAGACACCGGATCATTCCTGGGCGGATTTAGCAATCCGCAGCTATGGAGAGGTCTGACTCTCTAAGGCAGTGATCCCCAACCAGTTACTCATGAGCAACATGTTGCTCTCCTACCCTTTTATGTTGCTCCTAGTGGCCTCAAAGCAGGTGCTTCATTTTGAATTCCTGGTCTGGAGGCAAGTTTTGGTTGCATAAAAACCAGGTTTGCAGCCAGTCACCTGGAGGCTGCCTGTCCACTTAAGGGCTATGAATAGCCAATCATATCCCATATGGAACTTTTTGCAGGATAATATATGTTTCTTTATAGGTCCCTGTTGAGGCCTCATCTGGAGTATGGGGGCAGTTTTGGACTCCAGTCCTTAAGAGGGATATAAATGAGCTGGAGAGAGTGCAGAGACTAAGTGCAACTAAACTGGTTAGAGGGACGGAAGACTTTAATTATGAGGGTAGACTGTCAAGGTTGGGGTTGTTTTCTCTGGAAAAAAGGCGCTTGCGAGGGGACATGATTACACTTTACAAGTACATTAGAGGACATTATAGACAAATAGCAGGGGACCTTTTTACCCATAAAGTGGATCACCGTACCAGAGGCCTCCCCTTCAGACTAGAAGAAAAGAACTTTCATTTGAAGCAACGTAGGGGGTTCTTCACAGTCAGGACAGTGAGGTTGTGGAATGCACTGCCGGGTGATGTTGTGATGCTGATTCAGTTAATGACTATAAGAGGGACTTGGATGATTTCTTGGACAGACATAATATCAAAGGCTATTGTGATACTAAATTCTATAGTTAGTATAGATTTGGGTACATATAATTTAGGGATGCATCGAATCTAGGATTCGGTTAGGGATTCGGCCTTTTTCAACAGGATTCGGCCGAATCCTTCTGCCGATCCGAATCCTAATTTGCATATGCAAATTAGGGGCGGGGAGGGAGATTGCGTGACTCTGTCACAAAACAAAGAAGTTAAAAAAATTTCCCCTTCCCACCCCTTATTTGCATATGCAAATTAAGATTTTCATTTGGAGGGGTTGAACTTGATGGACTTTGTCTTTTTTCAACCCAATTTAACTATGTAACTATGTAACTATGTAACTGTTGGTCTCCAACTTTTTTTTGCATTTAAATGTGGCTCACGGATAAAGAAGGTTGGGGACCCCTGCTTTAAAGGAATTGTTCAGTGTAAAAATAAAAACTGGGTAAATATATAGGCTGTGCAAAATAAAAAATGTTTCTAATATAGTTAGTTAGCCAAAAATGTAATGTATAAAGGCTGGAGTGATTTGATGTATAACATGTCAGTCATAATACTACTTCCTGCTTTTCAGCTCTCTTGGTTTCCACTGATTGGTTACCAGGCAGTAACCAATCAGAGACTTGAGGGGGGGCCACATGGGTCATATCTGTTGCTTTTGAATCTGAGCTGAATGCTGAGGATCAATTGGAAAATCACTGAACAGAAATGTACCATGTGGCCCCCCTTCAACGCTGACTAACTCAGAGTTAGAGAGCTGAAAAGCAGGAAGTTGGATTCTGGCTGTTTTATTAGACATTCAGTCACTCCAGCCTTTATACATTATATTTTTGGCTAACTAACTACATTAGAAACATTTTTTATTTTGCACAGCCTATCTATTGACCCAGTTTTTATTTCCACACTGAACTATTCCTTTAAGGGCTAGTCCACACGGGGAGATAGCCATGCGTTTGCGGTCGCGGCGACAAAGCGCCGCGCCAGTCGCCGCGACCGGCGCAGGCGACAGTTTTGTATGGGCGCCTATGTAAAAACGCCTGTGCTAACCACACGAGGCGATGCGCTTTTCAACAGTCGCCTGAAAAAGCCTGGCGAGGCATTTTCAGGCGACTGTTGAAAAGCGCATCGCCTCGTGTGGTTAGCACAGGCGTTTTTACATAGGCGCCCATACAAAACTGTCGCCTGCGCCGGTCGCGGCGACTGGCGCGGCGCTTTGTCGCCGCGACCGCAAACGCGTGGCTATCTCCCCGTGTGGAATAGCCCTAAGGGATTTGAAGGAAGGTATTCAAGCTGCCAAATCTGTAAGGAAGTTAGCAAAGAAACCCGAGAAAGTGGTTAAATGCAGAAAGTTTAACCCTGAGAAATTCTACATATTGCTCTGACTATAAACCTACTGACCCACCAACTCTTTCCCTTCAGTATATCATAGGGGAAAACAAGAGCCATTTTAGAATTACATTAGGAATCCCAATATCAGGAGGCCCTAGTTACTCCTACACGTAGTTATGGGAGAATAAATTTGCAAATTTACAGCAAAAAATTTGCGAAATGCATTGCAATTTTTATATGCGCGACTATTTGGTCCAAATGCATTAAAGTCAATGGGCGTCCGAATAAATTTGACTCGCGGCAATTTTTATGTGTGCGACAATTTTGACTAGCATCACATTTTTTTTGAAGTGCTGGATTTTACTCTGGCGAATTGTTACTGCAGTTTCGCGAATTAATTTGCTTGCAGCGAAACAAGGAAATTGGCCGCAAATTAGTGTCTGGCGAATTTATTCTCCCATCACTACACACAAGAGTCAATACAGCAGAAAAGATTTGTACACCACAACTCCCCCAGCTCCTCAGAGCAATCATCTACTGCTTTTTCATTCTTCAATGGCTCTGGGCCGACGCATTCACTGTAGCGAGAAATAGTCAGCTATTTGCTTAATAGTTGGCTATGGGGGAAAAAAACTTTTTTGGGGAAAAAGATGTCGCTTTGCATCTTAAAAAATAATTTTCCCCACTGCACCTTGTAAGTAAAGACTCTTATGGCAGAGACACACGCGAATATTCGGGGAGATTAGTCGCCCAGTGTCTAGAATGTAAATCGCCGATGGGATGGCACTCAAATCGATTCGGCTTTCCGAAGTCGCCCAAAGTTTTCTCGTGAGGCAACTTCAGGCAACTTACATTCAGGCAACTTCAGGCGATTTACATTCTAGCCAGCAGGAAGGCAGTTTGGGGAGATTTGTCTCCCCTAATCTTCGCTTGTGTCTCTGCCCTTATAAGATATGTCTCAATCTTTTTAAGGGAAAATTAGCAAGGAATTTGTCCAGTTCTGATTTTTTAGCAGAACAAGCACATCACCATTGTAAAAGTGAATCTGGCTTGAAAATGAAGGTTGAAGGTTAAGATCCAGTTTGAATCTCATTAAATACTTGTAAAATCTATACAATCTATCATCCGCTATATGAGTCTGGACTGCTGATCCCCTGTCTGCTTTTAGATGCCAAGCCACAAAGCATCACTGCACTGCTGTGTTTCCATTAAAGAAGCAGAGAAGGTCACATGATTTTCAAGTACAGGTATGGGTTAGGGTTAGGGAACCCGTTATCCAGAAAGTTCCAAATTACGGAATGAACATCTCCCATGGACTCCATTATAATCAAATGATCCAAATTCTTAAAAATGATTCCCCTTTTCTCTGTAATAATAAAACAGTAGCTTGTACTTGATCCCAACTAAGATATAATTAATCCTTATTGGAAGTGAAACCAGCCTATTGGGTTTATTCAATGTTTACATGACTTTCTAGTAGACTTAAGGTATGAAGATCCAAATTATGTAATTTGGAAAACCCCAGGTCCTCAGCATTTTGGTTAACAGGTCTCGTACCTGTAATGTATTCCAATGTGCAAGCACAAAGAAAGCAACTTTCAGCATATATTTTTTACTAAAACCTGACGTATCCCTACAATCATTAACTAAAATCATCCAGTGCAAGATAACATTTGTTTTTCTCACCTACCAACACAGAAAGGTTTTACCTGTTTGAGCGTAATTACAGAGGAAGCAGACCCTGCGGCTGTAAGGGGGGCCCAGGAGGTAGAGGGGGACCACGAGGCCCTAATTAATGAGCAATTTCAATATATATTGGTAAAACAGGACAATCACTGGATATGTTGGGGCCCTGAAATTAATTTGCTGTGGTGCTCAGTAACATTTATTTACACCACTGCTGTTTGATCTAACTTGCATTGTAAATACATAAAGGCTTCAGCCTTGAACATTTCTGTCTGATTTTTATATCTGATCCTAATTTA
>NC_054384.1:97980679-98133179 GCF_017654675.1 Xenopus laevis | reverse complement strand
TGCTTCGTTTTCGGAATTTGCCCAAAGTTGCCTCCTGAGTGCAATCCCACCGGCGATTTCGATTCTAGCCAGCGGGAGGCAGTTCAGGGAGATTAGTCGCCCGAAGAAGAGGCGATTTGTCGCCGGGCGACTAAATCTCCCTGAATCTTCTCGTCTGTCTCTGCCCTAATGCCGGGAATATTGGTTATTTCTGAAAACTGGCAGGTTAGAAAATGATGTTCGTATCCCTTTGTTTGTACACCAATACCTGTATATGAATATATGAATACCTGTTTATTTTACAGTGTCGGTAGTATGATGTGGCAGGGATAAATATGAAAGAATTGCCACTGAATCTTTGCTCTACACAGTCAACTTGCTCACAGTTTCCAAACTAAACATTTGGATATGATTTGACAGAGACGTAGATGAAAGGCCTGACTCCCCCTCACCTGTTCCGAAAGCGTTTCCATGCTCGGGGCAAACTGCAGACGGCAGCCGTGAAGGAGAGAGCGGAAAGGAAAGAAAAGAGTAAAAGGAAGAGTATGCCTTCCATGCCATCATAGCAAAGTCCCTTCAGAGCATCCACGTAGTCCTGGAATAATACAAATAAGGTGTCACTACAGAGTATACAAACCATGCACCAGCCAGAGATGGACACGTCAATGTGAGATTAGAACTTGTCAGTATCAGTATCAGAGCAAACCCACATACCCAGGTCTCAATGTCTCATTATAAAAGTTTATTTTTTTACACTTTTGTTCTATAGTGATCAGAAAGTCTTAAGCCCACCCACACAAACCACCCCATATCAGACCCCCAACATCCCAAGCTGGAAAACATGGATTTTGTAGACTATGATTTGCACAGGTAACAATGAATTACAACCAGACAAACCTCAATGTGCTTCAAACAGTCCGGACTACTATGACTTAAAGGAGAACGAAACCTTAACAATGAATAGGACTAAAAATGCCATATTTTATATAGTGAACTTATTGCACCAGCTTGTCAATAGCAGCAATGATCCAGGACTTCAAACTTGTCACAGGGGGTCACCATCTTGGAAAGTGTCTGTGACACTCACATGCTCAGTGGGCTCTGATTGGCTGTTGAGAATCTAAGCTTAGGGCTCGTCACTAATTATCCAGCAGAAAATGAGCTTCCCCTGTAATATAAGCTGATGCTACAGGTTTGCTGATTATTAAATTCTGATGCTAATTGCACTGGTTTCTTTGCTGCCATTAATTATACATATTAATTACTAATAATCAGCCTTATATTGTGACATTTCTATTCTATGTGTACTGTATATTGTGAGTGGGTCCCTAAGCTCAGTAAGTGACAGCAGCACAGAGCATGTGCAGTGAATCAGCAGAAAAGAAGATGGGGAGCTACTGGGGCATCTTTGGAGACACAGATCTTTACTGCTAAAGGGATGTGGTTGCCTTGGGCTGGTACAGAAGCACAAAACATAATGTACAACATTTCTAGCTACTTCTTTAGTTTAACTTTCCTTGCCCTTTAAGAACAATATGCCAGACTGATGGTTGTCTCAATGGGGCAAATTCACCAAAGGGCGAATGCTCTGTCACACTTTGCGCCACTTCACCAGGCATAAATTTGCCAGCAGTTATTAATCAGTGCGAGCATTTCTTAGCGATCCTTCACTAGCGTTTATTTCTTCCTAGCGAATCTTCATTAGTACTCTTACACTTACAGTAGGTCAATTTGAATAGGACGGGTACATATAGGTTGTATATGTGTCTTTATTAGAGATGTTGGTGCAAATGCTTGAAGTGGCCACTTATTATTACACGTGTCCAAGGAAGCAAAATAAAGACAGAAGAGATCTTCTAATGTCCTAGACATGAGCCCACCCTAAAACAATTGTGACTCTCAAATGGTTGGGAAAGAAATGTTAACACAAAAATCTTTAATAGTTAGGACTTTTGAAGGCAATCCCGCTTTAAAATATCTAAAAACACCAGCGTCTTCTCTTTTTTCATGACTTATCGGCATACGGGATGTGATGTCACTGACATAAGATGGAGGAGGATGTATCTTCATCTTATCAGTTCGCCTGGTCTAAGGTGGTGAAGGAAACTCTGGTTAAAGAGGTAACGTTCTGGAAAATCGCCCTTTAGTGAATTTGCGTAGTAATGACATAAAATGTGCCTAGCGATAGGACGCAAAACTGTGTTTCTGATTGTTTCTTTCACTAGCAAATTGTCCTCTACACCTCTTAGTTAATTGGATTGGGTTTCTGGCGATTTTTGCTAGCGATGGCCAATTCGCCCTTTAGTAAATCAGCCCCAATGTCGTGAGGGCTCTCCTTTTTTGGTGGGCAATTTATACATTAACAATCCCCCTTTGCTGTACAGCTGATAACACTGCAATGATAAAACAGCTCCATGTTTATCCCCACACTTGGGACTAGGGGTTGCCCAACAGGCACCAATACTTGATACAAAAGAAACAATTCTTGAAATTATTAATGAGGCCCCTTCACTGGAAAAATCTTCTGCTCCATTTGGGTACTGGCAATGAATCAACTTCAATGAGATACACAAAGCAATAGGAATGATGCTCCACAAAAAGGTTTGGAGCAGTGGGATATACGTTGCCCTCAGTCTCACCTTATGAAGCCCTCTGCAGTTCAGAAGAGCCACAAGATGATGAAAATTGCCTTCAGTCGTATTCAGCATCCCTTGGACCACCAATACGTTTCTCTGTTTCATGGAAAAGAATGGGTGAGAAGCTAAAAAACCATTTATGCACCTTGTATAGAAATAAGCTGCTGATGACTGATGAAACCATTTCAGTTATTTAGCCTGGTTAGCTTTGGGTTGGAAGGGAACACATATGTTAGCAACCAGGATAATCCCAAAGGATTTTTGAAATGTTCAATCGTGCCTCTTTGCATTAGCATCCAGAGTTCCACTTACTATTATTTACTTATTAGGCATAAATGCAACAAAAAGCCTGGCCAGATAATGAGAAGTGCAGATTCCGTTTGTAAATACATTGGGAGCAAATCTATGTTGTTACCTCTGCAGTTGGAAACTGAGGGACAGCTTCTCGCTCCAGACCATGGAGCTGGGAATGGATGTTGGACAGAGCCCGCTGAGACATGGTTAATCTCTGCAATGTAGAAATAGGGTGCAAGGAAAGATCTGTTAATGTAGTATAGTGCAGTGCAAATGGTGCCAGGACTGGGGCACATAAGGTAGTCTCATTGCATCACTATGGAGCTAAAATAATCAAAATATTTCTAAATAACATTTATCAAGGATCGAATTGAAAAATCGAATTTTTAAATTCGAATTTCAAGCTAATTTTAGTGTACTTTGACTAGGGAATAGTCCAAATTCGATTTGAACTTGAAAAAAATGTAAAAATGTGAATATCGGAATTTATTTTGTACTGTCTCTTTAAAAATTCTACTTAGACTATCCGCCATCTAAAACCTGCCCAATTGCTGTTTTAGCCTATGGGGGACCTCCTAGAAACTATTTGGTGGACTTTTTTTTTTTGAAAATCCTTAGATTCGAATCCAATTGAATGCGATCTGAATTTGAATCGAACAATTGATTACATCCTATTCACCCGAAGTTCAAAAATTCGATTTTTTTTTTAAATTAATTTCTGTTGGTCTTTTTTTATTCGAATTTCGATTGATGGGAGATTAAGAAAACTCCCATCACCTCGAAATTTGACCCTTGATAAATCTGCCCCTAAGTGTCACATCTGGGAACTACCAAGTGAAGGATTTTTACCACATCACAAATTTAAAAGTTTCAAAAATTTGAATTCTAGAGATTTATTAAGCACCAAAAACTAGAAAAACACAAATTTTAGAGACCTTCTTATGAAGCCTTGAATTTTTCTGGTCGAGAGGACAAAATCAAGAGGAATTAGAGGGGAAAAAACTTTTTTTGAGATTTATTATGCTCCAAAGATGCTAAAAATCAGAATTCGAACCTACTCGTTGAAGTCATGTAGAAGTCAATGGCAGATGCTCCCTTTAACAATTGGAATAGGTTTTTTGCCTGTAGGTTTCTCACTGGTTTAATGCTGTTTGTGTTGATTTTCTATTATACAGACCTTTCAAGTTTTTTGGGCGACACTCGAAAAAGTCAAGTTTTAGGAGCTTCAATTAGAAAAATTTGTATGATTCAAATTGACGCTTGATTTTGACGCAACTTTTTTTGCACAGATTTTTTTGAGAAAATGTCTTTGTAAATTAAGGATTGGGAGTTGGGTGGGATTTTTGGATTTTTTTTTGGGTAGGAGTGTGAAAAAGTAAAATTTTAGTAAATAACCCCTTTAAATGCAGCATCTAAAAGCTAGTGAGTTAGAGGCCTATTTATTAAAGGTCGAATTTTAGTGGTTTTAGAGGATTTTGAATCTACAATTAAACTCTATTCCTCTTAAACTACAAATGCCATGGAATTTATCAAAAGATCCGATTATAAAAAGTATGAACGGAAATCTACAAAAACCTCAAGTTTTTAGGACAATTACTAGCAAAAAGAAGAAACAAATCCAAAAACCTGTAAAAGTCTGAATTGATTAAAAATAGCCCAATAGGATCAGCGCAGTTCCCACTGACTTCTATAGGAAGTCAATGGGACAGCTTTTACTTGGCACAGTTTTGCACTGGAGTTTTTTGTGGTTTTACACTTAATAAATCTAAAAAATTTTGAGTTTTTGAGAAATACAAAAAAACAAGATTTTTTTTTAGAGAAAACATGATTCATGGGAAAAAATCTTTTTTAGTAAATTTGCCCCTTTATGTAGAAGTCAATAAGAACTGTTCTAGGTAAAATTTAATTTTTTGCAATTTGGGATTTTTTAATTTTTCGAGTTATTTTCAGAGTTGATAGACCCATTGAAAATGATCAGCGTTTTTCTCTATATTATTCAATCACGTATTCAATCAATTTCTTTAATAAATAAGTAATCATTTGAGTTTGGTAAAATTTTAAGTTTATTTGAATTGAAATAAATTAGAATTTTGACAAAAAGGACAGTAGGGGCTTATTTGCTAAAATTCAGATTTCTATTTTTTTTTCAGAAATTTAATTTTTTCTAAAAAAAAAATAACAGTTGGTCCGGTATGGGGATGAGTAAACTCTCTACCCTTCAATACAAATGAGCACTGAGAACATCCTAAACAGGGAAACATGCCCTTAGATTTGCCTCCCCAAAAACCTTTAGTCTCTCTAGTTTTAACTTTCCTCTGGGATGAGGTAACTTGTGCTCCAATGGTTTTACCTTTTCAATATGAGATAAATGGTGTTGTTTTAAATGGTATATGATTAGATTGTTTACTCTTAGCCCGAGGGAATGTAACCCTATGTTGGGCCTGTTGAATTATTCTCTCCGGATATCCCCTCTCTCTACATTTTTGACACATAACTTGTTCCTGAATATCCTTCTCTTGAGTGTCACTAACTAATCTCTGTACTCTGGACAATTGGCTGACAGGGATCGACTTTTTAGTGTGTGGTGGATGGTAACTTGTATAATGTAGTATCTGATTCCTGTCCGTAGGCTTTGCATAAAGTGAAGTATGTAAATGGCCACCTTGATCTCTATATGTTAAGACATCCAGAAAATAGATTTCTTGGAGATCAAAAGTAAGTGAAAAAGAAATAGAGGGATGAACCCCATTAATTCTACTGTGGAACCGCTGAAGGGAACCAACGTCACCCAGCCACACAATAAGAATATCATCGATGTATCTCCACCAGACAAAACATTGTCTGGTGAAGTCTACATCGAAATATATGTACAGTTCTTCAAACCTTGCCATGAAGGCAATGGCATATGATGGGTTGACGTTAGATCCCATCGCGGTTCTGCGTAGCTGAAGGTAAAAGTTATCAGTAAAAGTGAAATAATTACAGCCCAGTATAATCTCCAATTCATGTAGAAAAAACTCCATTTGCTGCACAGAGTAACGAGCTTTCTCTTTAAGTATTCACTCGCATGTTAGTAACCCATCACGATGTGGGATTGATGTATATAAACTGAGGGGGAGACAGGGAACTGAAGCTAAAACAAAGAGAGGTGTGGGGGATTAATTCATTTAAATCACTATATCCTTTAGGTGTAAATAGGGACTATGACCTATTCTTATTCCTCTGATACTTGAAATGCCTTTGTAGGGTTAAATTAGTCAAGTGATGGATGTGGAACATGCAATATGCTAATTAGGAGGTTATTTCCTGTATACTGATTTTAAATTTCACGTGTGTAATGCTGTTTTGTATATGGCTTGCTAAAGGGCATAGAGCTTGCCCGAAACATCGCTGTACTGATGTGTTAAACCTGAATATACACTTTTTATAAAGATTGTGTGCCGCTCCATTTCTTTTATATATATATATATATATATATATATAAATAATACTTTCCTTAGATCAGTTTTACAGTTGCTGTATATGAAAATATGGGGGGATTAAATCTGACCCTTTGTGCACTTTGCAGTGCTCAGCAGTAAAACAACGGGAGCTTCGGAATCACTCTGGACTCACAAAGATTCCATCACTGCCCTAATAATTGTAGAAATAAGTCAGTTCACACAAGGCAGTAAGTTTAAATGCTCTCAGTTTCCTCTTAAATGTATCTATCTACCATTCCATGAAAACGCATGAGGTCAGCACGAGTATTGTAATACCTGGCGGAAGGGATTGGTCACATCCTGGTTACAGGAGATATAATACTGTAAAATATCTGAAAAGAAACAGACACATTAAGGCTTTGATGGAAGACTTCCTAATAAAAAAACCCTCTTCCCCAGCCGCTTTCTTACCTGCAGCGAGGAAGGGGGACACAAGTCAGGTGGCAATGAGCAGAGTTGGGGCAGAGGCGGACATGGGTGGGGCAGAGGCGGGACAGGAAGTGGGTGTTTGGATGGGGATCGGAGTGCGATGGGCGGCTCTGAAGATTTTTTTGCAGGACGACCCGGCGCACTCTAGTTACGCCACTGAACCTGTCTAATGAATTGACAAGAAAATGTTCCCCAAAATACACAAACAGCCTCTTATGGAGCAAGACACACAAATATTTGTCAGCTGGGACGCTAAGCACTGGCTAAGAAGTCATTACCACCTTTCTGCCTTGTGGTTAATGGACCCAGAAGCAAATTTTTTTTGCAAAATTCCTGTATGTTGGTAATGTTATGTTTTGGTAGCTGAGGATGAGTAGAGTATAACAGTGCTTTATTAGCAGGCTCATGCAGTCATTACACAACAGTAACTTCCAACTCTAACACCACAAGCTGTATAGAAAGTATGCACAGTATATGTCTTGAGCACAGTGACATCTACAGGCCATTTGTATAAACACCACATATTCCCCCTATAGTAGGAAAGCATTTGGACAACTATAATAAACAGCAACAATTAAACAGTATGCATCTTAAAGCAATATTATGCATTATTCACATCACAAAGTCCTTGGTCCATGCAGGTAGTTTTCTGATTCTCTCAGTACGCCTTATAGGTTCTCTTTCTTCAGGTCTAACACATATGCATGGGAAATACATGGCAGCAAACTGCTGCCATTAGAAGTCTGTCCCTTGTAGGATCTAGCTTAGGTTGACTGGTGGTCAATGGATAAAATGGTCCTGTTTAACATCTGGAAGGCCACTAGCTTCATCTGTCTGGTATGGATGTTGGGCATACACCTAACAATATATCCATATATATATAATGACTTCATGTGCTGGTGCTATTGTAGCTACTTACCAGGGTTAATGTTTGTAATCATTTGGGTCTGATTCATCACATATGCATCTGGATCAGAGCAAAAATCACTCAGTCCCTGAAAAGACACAACCCACCCCCAAATATGTTCAATAAGAAGCAGTGAAATTAACCAACAGAAATATTGACCAAGATGGTGCTTCAGTTGCCATAGCATTACCTTATAGATCTGCATGGCTTTGTTTGCTCAACATTTAACATCTCACCTGCATGATATTGTTTAATCATTATAGCAATACTGCCACCAAATTTACCAGTGTATATGTAATGCAGCAGGACCCTCCCTATCATCCAGTGTTAGGATTTGTCCCAAAAACAATAGATGAATATAAAGTCCTAACTGCTTTTGAACAACAGAAGTCAGGTTGCAACTCATTATTCCCTATGGGAGCACTTGGAATCCCGGGGATTTCATATACACTTATTTACTCCTTACACAGAATCATGTGCACTTATTTACTCCTTACACAGAATCATGTGCACTTATTTACTCCTTACACAGAATCATGTGCACTTATTTACTCCTTACACAGAATCATGTGCACTTATTTACTCCTTACACAGAATCATTTGCACTTATTTACTCCTTACACAGAATCATGTGTACATATTTACTCCTTACACAGAATCATGTGTACATATTTACTCCTTACACAGAATCATGTGCACTTATTTACTTCTTACACAGAATCATGTGCACTTATTTACTTCTTACACAGAATCATGTGCACTTATTTACTTCTTACACAGAATCATGTGCACTTATTTACTTCTTACACAGAATCATGTGCACTTATTTACTTCTTACACAGAATCATGTGCACTTATTTACTTCTTACACAGAATCATGTGCACTTATTTACTCCTTACACAGAATCATGTGCACTTATTTACTCCTTACACAGAATAATGTGCACTTACTTACTCCTTACACAGAATCATGTGCACTTATTTACTTCTTACACTGAATCATGTGCACTTATTTACTTCTTACACAGAATCATGTGCACTTATTTACTTCTTACACAGAATCATGTGCACTTGACACCTGTTCTGCTTTTCTAATATTTATTTATTAACATGTATTTATATAGCGTCAACATATTGCATAGCACTGTGTTATAATGTGGTTATAAAAAGGTATTTTCCATAAGCCCTTTCTTGAATTTTATACTGAAAGTATGGGCCTCAACATTTCCCAGAACTCCAATGTAACCATACTGTATATATCACGAAATGGCACAATCAGCTAGGAAATTCAGCTATTATATATTATGGTACAGGTCACATTTAAGCAGCATGAGCTGTATAATGGTACGTGGCCTGCTTATATGTCATGGAACTCCTTGTGACTTTTAAAGGGCATGTAAAGGCAAAAAATTAAAATCCCATTTTTACTTTCTTTAATGAAAAAGAAACCTATCTCCAATATACTTTAATTAAAAAATGTGTACCGTTTTTATAAGAAATCTGACTGTATGCAGTGAAATTCTCCCTTCATTTACTGCTGTGGATAGGAATTGGCAGATGGTCCCTAACTGCTGAGCAGGGAAACAATCATACTTATGAACAGCAGGGGGAGCCCCCGCCTTACTTCCCAGCCATGCAGAACTCAAGCAGCTTTGTTTATGACGATCCCTAAGCAGCCCAGACCACACTGAGCATGTGCACAGTCTTAGTCTTGCAAAGATGTTTAACAAAGTTACAAGATGGTGACCCCCTGTAGCCAACTTTGAAAGCATAAATTATTTGTTTGATTAGGCTTGTGGTGCAGTAAGTTCATGTTTATATTTAGTATACAACATACAGCATTTATAGCCTTATTCTATTTTAGAATTTACATGCCCTTTAACTTCCTTACTAATAAGCTGATATTGTTAGTTCCACACTTTTGCACAAGCTCAATAACCTCCCAGGGTGGAACAATCATTAGAACTAGTGATGAGTGAACTTATTCGTCAGCAATGGATTTGCTATTGAGTCGCCACGTAAAAAAACTCGGAGAAAAAAACTCCATAAGAAAAATCACCCATTGACTTTAATGCATTTGTCAAGTGTAAAAATGCCCATTGAATTTTTTGCCGTTTTTCGGCAAAGCGTAACATGACAGATTCGCTGATCACTAATTACAACCAGTGGTTTGAGTGGTCACTACTGATTCATTTACCTATGCTGCTGATATCTCTGAAGCTTACTCTACTGGAATTCCTTAAGGGTCGCTTTATTAAATCACAGATTATAATGCCGCTCTACAATCCGCAGCTGCAATATCTCTGAGTTTATCTGTAAAACCCCATCGATTTCCTATTAATAGAGTTTGCATTTTAAATAGGACTGACTCTGAAGCACATTTATTTTAATATTTCTCATCCTCCTAATAGATTTGGACTCCCAACTGGCAGAGGGTTAAGCTCAATGGGGGAGGAGGAAGCGTCTGGGAACAGGGCAGCGCAGCTCAGGTTCAGCAGAATTGCATTAATATCTCATTTCGGCTGCTTATTAAAGCTGACAGATGCGACAGAGGGCGAGGGGTTGGGGGAAACCACTGACCCAGCACACGAAACAGACCAATTAAATTATCTCGCTTCATAGGATTTGATGGGCAGCCGAGCAGGACAGAGGGTGCACTGGAATAGGGAGATCCCTCCAGCGGAATGAATATGAAAAACATGGCACAGTTGCTGGGAATCAATCCAGGCAAATACCGAGTGTGAGGATCCTCTGCAGGACATGGGCTACAAGGGCAAAGAGCTTCACTTCCTCAGGGCATCCCTATAGATACGGTTGCCACCTTTTTTGGAAAAAAAAATACCAAAACAACCCCAATTGAAAAACTTTTCCATCTTGCTGAACTACAACACACAACTTTTTTTCTTGCTTTTTAAACTACAAGCATACATCACAACCAAGGAAACCGTTACTTGATTTTTTGCTTTACGGGAAAAGTGATTACCCACCTGGATTGAATCTATAATTGTTTTTATGTAGATTTATTCCTAATTTATTCATTGTGTTTCCTGGCCGGCCAGTGTTTTAGAGATTGTGTATAACTAATAAATTGTACAATTTAATTTACTGTCTTTGTAATCCACCTTCTATTTACTTTTTGTACATTGAAATTTATCCTCAGTAGGACCTTGGGGATTGAAGGTGTGTATTCTCGACCAGTAATATAACCGTCCCCTTTTGTCACAAGACCCTTATCTGCTATTATTTATATTTTTTCCTTATTAATAACAATGGGATCAACTGGCAACCCTACCTATAGATCCACACTGACATTCATCTTTAGCCTCGCAGTAGTGTGATATTTATGTTAAATTAACCTAAGTGGATTTACAAGAATTGGCAGAGCTTTTAATTTGAATTATTTAGACTCTTTTTATTGCTGCCAGTGAGAAGGCATTGAGATACCACTGTATACTTTCTCTTGCCCTGTATATGTATAAATATATAATACACAAAAGCCATGAATATCCTGTAAATTATATCCTTATAAACGGTGAGTTCTGATGTCATCAGTTATAAACGGTGAGTTCTGATGTCATTTCTGTCACATGACTCACTGAAACTTGTGTATTATAATAAATAAAGTACCCCCAGTTGCAAAATATGAGGATATTAGAAGTTACCTCGGAGTTCCATGACCTGTATAAAAACACTCGGCCTTCGGCCTCGTGCTTTTATATGGTCATGAAACTCCTCGGTAACTTATAATATCCTTATATTTTACAAGAGGGGGTACTTTATTCACTATATATATATAATACACAAAAGCTATGAATATCTTGTAAATTATATCCTTATAAACGGTGAGTTCTGATGTCATCAGTTATAAACGGTGAGTTCTGATGTCATTTCTGTCACGACTCACTGAAAATTTGTGTATTATAATAAATAAAGTACCCCCAGTTGCAATATATGAGGATATTAGAAGTTACCTCGGAGTTCCATGACCTGTATAAAAACACTCGGCCTTCGGCCTCGTGCTTTTATATGGTCATGAAACTCCTCGGTAACTTATAATATCCTTATATTTTACAATAGGGGGTACTTTATTCACTATATATATATGTATAAATATATATATATATATATATATGTATAAATATATATATAAATATATATATATATATATATATATATATATATATAATACACAAAAGCCATGAATATCCTGTAAATTATATCCTTATAAACGGTGAGTTCTGATGTCATCAGTTATAAACAGTGAGTTCTGATGTCATTTCGGTCACATGACTCACTGAAACTTGTGTATTATAATAAATAAAGTACCCCCAGTTGCAAAATATGAGGATATTAGAAGTTACCTAGGAGTTCCATGACCTGTATAAAAACACTCGGCCTTCGGCCTCATGCTTTTATATGGTCATGAAACTCCTCGGTAACTTATAATATCCTTATATTTTAAAAGAGGGGGTACTTTATTCACTATATATATGCCTGGGTGCAAATAAAGAGAAAAATGGAAAACTGGAAAAAGTCTCGCACTCAGGACTTAAAAATCAATTGGGTGTTTTTATTTCACAAAGGAAGAACCCGATGTTTCGGTCAGCAATCTGACCTTTTTCAAAGTTTTTTAATATGCAGAATCTTGGAGGCCTATTTATAGAGCATCTATTTATAAACATCACTGAAGGCAAAGTAAGAGAAGTCGTCATGAGTGTTCAGAGTCAGACTGGACTACTGGGATATCAACTGGCAGCCACATAGTTTGGTTTTCTTGTTTCCATCATAGGGCTAGGCCACACAAATTCCATTTGGCACAGGTGATATCTCACGGTGATTAGACTGGCTCGTGGATGTCAGCTGGGGAAACTAGGAGGCCCAATCCAACACTATCAATGTTTTACTTCCCACCAATAATCAGCTTGTGTACACCGAAGTGATCAAATAATGGATGGAAATGATCATTTATAGTGATCTGTCCCAAAGAAAAATTTGCGAAACTGCGGAAAAACTCACGAAACGGAAATATTTTGCAAAACACATTGAAGTCAATGGGTGTTTTAGCGCGAGAGACCATTTCTCTCACTCCAAATGCATTAGGGAGCTAGCACACGGGCAGATTTGGGGGTATTTAGTCGCCTGGCGACTAATCGGATCTGCACTTGCGCCACTTTGACTTACAAAGTTGTCCGAAGGGTGGAAATCGAAGCGACACGAGTGTATTGGCGCTGACATTTTCTCATTATAGCAGGTGGAAAGCAGTTAAGGGAGATTGTCGCCCCGCAGAAGATGCGATTAAATCTCCCCGAATCTGCTGTGTGCTAAAGCCCTTAAAGTCAATGGGTGTTTTTTGTTATGGCGACTTTTTTAGTCCTAATGCATTAAAGTCAATAGGCTTTTTTTATTATGACAACTTTTTTGTCCTAATGCATTAAGGTCAATGGGCGTATTTTCCTATGGTGACTTTTTTTTCTCCAAATGCATGAAGGTCATTAGGCGTTTTTTGCGCAGCAAATGGTGAATCTTGACCACAGTTTCGCCAAACAATCCATGGCTGGCAAATAAATTCGCTCATCGCTAACAATTTACTATCACATTTTCAAAACTAATTTAATAAGTACAGGTATGGGATCTGTTATCTGGAAACCCATTATACAGAAAGCTCCAAATTACGGAAACAAACAAGGGAAAGTTGTGCTCACCACTAATTTTTAAAACCATTAGGCGGGGGTGCAATGAGGGTGTGACCACAAAATACATATAGACAAATACAAGAGTCCTCTGCACTCAACCCATTATCAATATATTTAAGACAGAGACATTTTGTGCCTTAAATACCAAAAAAAGGCCTTATTCTTTAAACAAAACAGGGATTGTTTGTCCATATATTGCAATATATTTAAGCTGGCCCAATACGTCAAAGTCATCCCATATCTGGCCAGTCCTACGCTTAATTTTATCTGATTCATTAAGAATTCTAGTGCTTCATTATAAATTTTACAAAGGGACTAAGTTTTACCTGCAACTTACTAGCTGCTTTCAAAGTAAAACTCCCAAACTTGGCTGCCCTTTTATTAGACACCAGTGGGATCACCTGACTATAGTTGGGAAGGGTGGGAGCTTTTTGTGCTTTTTGTATGCACAAAATGTCTCAATATCTTAAATATATTGATAATGGGTTGAGTGCAGAGGACTCTCAAGAAAAGGTCCTTGCTGACTCGAAACATGTTGTGTATTTTGGAATAAAAGTTTTGCAGCACAGAACTGTGGATGCTTTGTGGCCTCCTTCATACAACGTGTATTGACTTGATTAAGCAGTATGGCAGCCTGAGCTTCTATATGAGAAACTGAAAAGACAGGAATAAAATCAGCACAGTGCCGACTACAATGACTTACCACAGCCGTGGCCATTTCTAGTCCCATGGATCCCCAGCTCAGTAAGAGCACAAAGAAGCTCACCACGGTCATTCTGCAAATGGAACAGAACACATATTTAATATTTGACATTAAGGCCCAGTCTTCTTTGCAGTTTATCAGGATAACAAACTAGGGACCTCTTTTAGGCACAAATATTTCCTGGGAGGGATAGTGAATAGCAGATACTGTAACTGGAGTACAGCAGGTGATGTTCCAGCATTCTTCAATATACAATAAAGGGCTGGGGACCCAAGGTTGAACACTGAGCCCTAGAGGATGCTGGAATACGGGGATGGAATCCATTATCCAGAAAGATCCATATTACAGAAAGACTGTCTCCCATAGATTCCATTTTATCAAAATAATCCAAACTTTTAAAAACAATTCTCTTTTTCTCTGTAGGAATAAAACAGTACTTTTGCAGGCAATATTCTTATTTAAATACATTTTAAGTAAGGTATGGAAAGATCCGTTACCCGTCAAACCCCAGGCCCGAGCATTCTGGATAACTGGTCCCATACCTGTATCTAGAATGCCAGTAGATGCACAAGCAACCTATTCTATGTTCCTATCATGCCAATGTCTCTTTCTGAATAATTGGGGTTCACAATCCATGTCCCAAGCTCTAACCAGGAAGTGAGAATCTCCTGCTGTGTCTTTTCCAAACAAATATACTATACAATTAAGTCTCTGATGGCACCATACTAGGGATGCACCGAATCCAGGATTCGGTTTGGGATTCGGCCAGGATTCGGCCTTTTTCAGCAGGATTCGGATTTGGCCAAATCCTTCTGCCCAGCCAAACTGAATCCGAATCCTAATTTACATATGCAAATTAGGGTCTGGGAGGGAAATCACGTGACCTTTTCTCGCAAAACAAGGAAGTAAAAAATGTTTTCCCCTTCCGACATCTAATTTGCATATGCAAATTAGGATTCAGATTCAGTTCGGAATTCGGCCAAATCTTTTGCGAAGGATTCGGGGGTTCAGCCGAATCCAAATTAGTGGATTCGGTGCATCCCTACACCATACATAGATAAATGGATTCACAGGGACCCCAATTTCCAACTAGCCAGTATCCATGCTGATTAAATGAGCATTGATTTCCTTGATGAGTGAGCCCATTATTGTCTCCATGTCCTCAATTACCTTCCCAGCTTTTTATGAGGAGACACAAATAAGAGTTAATTAGGTATTGTACTGCTTGATGCATGGTCTTCTCGGCATGTGGTAAGGCTTTATGCATACCTCCCAACATTTTGGAAATAAAAAGAGGGACTAAGAAATTTGACGCGCATGGGGCGGCAAAATTTTATGAACTATTCCCGTTTTTGTGGCCACATCCCCTAATTACCATGTTCATTTTACAAAATTTGTCAGGTTATGAAAGGCTGAACATATTTCTGTGTTTTTTCAGTTATTACAGTTTTGCTAATGAAGGTGAATTGCCCTTTAAAGGACCAGTAACGTCAAATTTTTTAAAAAAAAATAAATAATTCATTAGTATACCTTGAAAAAAAAACCCCAAGACAAATGAAACTTTAAAATTACAAAGCCTTTATTAAGAAAAAATTTACCGAAACTCCGCTTCCGCTCCTCTTCAGAAAATGCGACAGGGCGACCATCCATCCTGCGGTGCTCGATTTCTCCTCCCTGGCTATCTCCTATAAGGAAGGCAGGGAGGAGAAATCGAGCACTGCACAATGGATCACCCGATCGCTTTCTGAAGAGGAGCGCAAGCAGAGTTTCGGTAAGTTATTTCTTAATAAAGTCTGCGATTTAAAAGTTTAATTTGTCTTGGTGTTTTTTTTCAATGTATACTTTTTTAAAAAATGTTGACGTTACTGGTCCTTTAAACTCTGAGTCTAACTTTTCTCAAGGAACCTCCTTATCTAAATTGTTACAATTACTTATTTACTTATCTCAAAATTGTTACAAAAGTATCTTAGCTTCACCTGGTGGCTGTTCTGGGCTTTCTACCAAAAGCCAATTAAATTAGAAACTTTGTTTCTTTTTCTGGCTGTTCGGTGCAGAGAAAGTCGGGACTTTTCAGTGCAAACGCGGGACTTCGGCTGGAGCTGTCAAAAGTACTTTAGGGTCAGTAGGGTTGGAAAAATATCCATTATAGGGATTCAATTATTTGTGGACTCGCTGAAATAAGGTTTGTTCTCAAACCCCTGGGCATAAATAATGAAACTTTTCTCCAAATAAAAGAAAAATTGCATTAGAAAAACTGAGCAACAAGTATAACAGGAAACATTCGTATCCTCTCTAGGGTCCATGGATCTATAGTTCTCCCAGTGAAGCAAAATGCAGGGTTATCTGGAAGGTAAATATTGATAATGATTTGTTTGCTCCTCTGCACTTTTCTCAATTGCATCTAATGAAAAATGTTTAATTAAGGGACTGGTTTCTATGCAGCCCTGAGTGATTAGAGGGGAAAGTCTTGATCAATTAGTTGAACTAAAGCTCAGAATGATCAATGAACAATTTAGATTGTATTAGGGCAAAGGGTTCCCACAGGCAGTGGCCTTGTGTTACTATTTCCCTCCATGGTATTTTAGATGCAAGATGTACTGCACGTCTGGCCCCTTGGCTAAAGAGCTTGCAACACAAACCAGACAATATTATTTAATAAATGAAAACCTATAGGTGAAACATTTCAATAGCATGCATACCCTGCAGGTATGGGATCTGTTATCCAGAAAAAAACATTATCCAGAAAGCTCTCAATTATGGAAAGGTTGTCTCCTATTTACCCCATTTTAATCAAATATTTAAAATTTTTAAAAATGATTTCCTTTTTCTCTGTAATAATAAAACAGTAGCTTGAACTTGATCCAAACTAAGATATGACTATTCCTTACTGGAAGCAAAACCAGCCTATTGGGTTAAAATAATATTAAAATTACTTTTTAGTAGACTTAAGGTAGACAGAAAGATCCCTTACTCAGAAAACACGAGGTCCCGAGCATTCTAGATTACAGATCCCATACCTGTACTGAAGCATTTTATATTTTTGAATAAAAATACAGGGAGCAATTTTGACAGGACATTTTGGACAAACCTAATTGTGTGTGTGGGGAGGGTGGATTCATGTGGAGTATACTAAAACTGGAGTCAGAAATATTATTGGAGTTCAACTGGAGTCAGTGGGGTAACTAGAGTGCGCTGGGCCCCCTGCAAAAAAATCTTCAGAGGGGCCTGGCGCACTCCGATCCCCATCCTCCCAACTTCTTCCCACACCCGCTCTGACCCCACATCCCGCCTCCGGCCACTCCCGCCCGACTTGCTTTCCCCTTCCTCAGTAAGAGAGAGCAAATGGGGAGAAGGTTTTTTTATTAGCTATAGAAGAAGCAGACCCCACAATCCGTGCCCCCTGTTCCCTGGGCCCCCTGTGACTGAGGGGTCTGCTTCCGCTATAGTTAAGCCACTGACTGGAGTCAATATTAACAAAAGCCTTAAAATGGGTATTTTGTACAAATTGAATTGTAGTTCCAAAATGCCACTCCAGAGAAATTTACTCTTAAGTTGTTTGTATGGAGGCCTATTTATTAAAGGTGGAATTTTAGTGGTTTTAGTGGGTTTTGAAACCACAATTAAACTCTATCTCTTTAAAACCAAGAATGCCATGAAAGTTATTAAAAGATGCAAATACAAAAAAGTGTGCATGAAAAAAGCTGCCAAAAAAACCTGAAAACCGCACATTTTTGTGGCAGAACAAAAAATCTCTCCAACAATGAACATTTTGAAAACCTCTAAAACTATGAACGACAGGCTGATCTTTGTAAGAAAAGAAAGGGAACTTCCATTCACTTCTACATGACCTTGACAGCTTTTACATCGTTTCGCAAATTTTTCGAAAATGGGACAGATTCGCCCATCACTAGTCATCGGTGGGGCGGGTCTATAAATAGAGGGGGAAAGCCACATACAGAGAAAAGGATCAGAAACAGGACAGAAGTGCATACGAGAGAAGTATATACTGTACATACTAGCTTGGAAGGCAGGGTTCAAAGTACACAAAAATGGTGGTCTATATACTTTTTTTTATGGCGAGGCCACATAGGCCCGGGCCTAGGGCGGCAAAAAATAGGGACGGCATGCCGCCCAGCCGCATTATGAGGAAGTATGCATCCCCATTCAATTACACCAGCTGCGCCGGCGCTTTTTCGCAGGCGTGCTGGGAAGGGGAAGTGTAGGCGGGCGCTAGGACCGTGCAGCCGTCTGGTTGGACCGCGCGGCCTAGGGGTGGCCGGCAAACAAATCCGGCGCTGTGCCCAGGTCAAAACTGAACAGGTGGCCACCATAGCAAATACTATTGTGCTAGGTTCAAAATCCAGAGAATACAGCCTTTTCATGCAGTTTGTACTTTGCCCCTCTTTTGTAAATGAGGCATTTTGTCTAAAGCTGGCCATAGATGTTGAGATATTTAAAAGATCAGATCCTGATCGTGAGACCACGATTTTCTCTGAACGATCGTACGAATTGACCATCAACTAAAAAGACCAATTTGCCAGGAAAACAAAGGGGAGCTGCCTGCTTGTCCCTGCAAACATAGATACATTGCACTGGGACCGACAAAGATTTTTTAACCTGGCCGATCAATTTCCTGACAGATGTCGGCCGAAAAATCGTAAGATGTACGATCGTTCGAATCCCACTAACCGCACGATAATTTCGAAGGATCGGTCGGACTTCCCTAAAATCGGTCGTTCGGCAAGAAGAATCGTCGCGTCTATGGGGAGCTTTAGTCACTTAGATCTTAAAGTCCTGTGGTGATGAAATGAATGAGTTTCAGACACAATCAATATAGTCTGCTTGATCTGTAAAGATGTCCATATAGCATGACAGAACTGCGGCTGTGCAAGGGAAAGCAAAGAGTGAAGTTAGAGATCGCCACAGTCCTCTTGAGTGAAATTCTGCCACTCTCTATGGGATTTTTAAAAGAGTATTTCTCAACGGGTGAAAGTGAAAGTTCATCCTTTGATAAATATGCCTTTCATAGAAATGAATGAAGAATGGCGGAATTTCACTGTGGTGATCTCTTACTTCACTTTTTGATAAATATACCCCCATGGTTTGATTTTACTCTTCTCTGCAATCAAAAACTGACTATACATCATACTCCATCATTTAGGGGGAACAGTCCCAAAATTCAGACTCCCAAAAGAGTTGGGGTCTTAAGTAAAGTTAGTGGGGCCAATTGGAGGTGTGTGTGCAAGTTGCTAATAGGCACCGCCAAAGCATACTATAAATAAAAAAAATTATCTAAAAAAAAAAAATCTAATCATCATTATCATCTAAAGATGTCTTTTTTTTTTAAAAAAAAACCAATGTTGGACCATAAAGGTTAAGACCAACACCATGACCCATATAACCAGTAATCATTCCATGTGTTCAAATGCATGTTTGTGTGCGTGAGCAGAACAATAATTACAAGCAGTAATTGCTAACTGCGGATTGGCTGCTATGGGTTTATCTCCCCGCAGCACATTTTACACTTGTTATCATATTACATTACCCATATCAGTAAATCCAGGATTCAGCATGCCACTGGTAATACAATGTGAGCTGACATATCTTCTGCTGATCTTTAACACATTCCTTCCCTGCTCTTCTCTATTAGCTGCGTGTACACATAATGAACACTAGGCGGTGCACTTACACAATAACCAGCCACTTGATCTGCTTGGCGAGGCTGAGTAAGGTGAAGAGACAAATAATCAGATCCAGGAGGAGGAGGAGAATGTAAGCCAGCCACCTGCATATAAAAACAGAGACATTATATTAAATTGGGCATGATATTTTATAATCAGATATGGAGTTAGGGAAAAAGGGTTAATGCTACGCAATATGTTGGCTCTATATAAATACATGATAATAATGCTGGAAGGCTGAGGAAAAATGACATAAATCGGTCTGCACTTTGTCTTACTACAACTCCCAGCAGCCTTAGGCTAATGGGGCACGGGTCATCTTCTTTGCTAGGTAGACACAAACAATCTTCTGTCTTCTACCCCCTCTATCTGTGTGCACTTACAGATATGGAATGTGCCTGTTAGCGCACACACAGAGCAGATTTCACCACTACTTTAACAATTCCACTCTGAAATCCTCTGTGTGTGTGTGGGCTCTTATAGGCAGACCCTGGGGATTTGAAGCCATGGATCAGCAGGGAGCATTGAACGGCACAACAGTGTCCTATATTTACTGCCTACCCAATGGCAATCTCCAGGGTATGTCAACTATCGGTGCAACCGGGGCAAATAGCTGGGATTTATATTCCTAATATCTTACTGGAAGGTGCATCCTCCTCCTCTCTGTCAAAGTTAACAGCCTTAGCAAAAAACTTACCTCTGGTACAGCACGGTGCAAGGCAGAAAGCACATTTTGCTTGGAAAAAGGGGTAATGTAGTACCGGTATGGAACCTGTTATCCAGAATGCTCGGGACCTGGGGCTTTCCAGATAATGGATCTTTACATAATTTGGATCGTTATACCTTAAGTCTATTATAATATCATGTTAACATTAGGGGGCACATTTACTCTGGGTCGAATATCGAGGGTTAATTAACCCTCGATATTCGACAGTCGAAGTAAAATCCTTCAACTTCGAAGTCGAAGGATTTACCGCATTTCATTCATTCGATCGATCGTAGGAAAAATCGAACGATTTTCCTTTAATCCCAAATTGACAGGAAAGCCTATGGGGACCTTCCCCATAGGCTAACATTGATGTTCGGTAGGTTTTAGTTGGCGAAGTAGGTGGTCGAAGTTTTTTTTTAAAGAGACAATAATGGTCGAATAGTCAAACGATTTTAGTTCGAAGCGTTCGATTCGAAGTCGTAGTTGAAGGTCGAAGTAGCCAATTCGATGGTCGAAGTAGTCAAAAAAAACGTTCGAAATTCAAAGTATTTTTTATTCTATTCATTCACTCGAGCTAAGTAAATGTGCCTATAAATGAACCCACTAGGCTGGTTCTGCTTCTAATAAGGATTCATTACATCTAAATTTGGATCAAGTGCAAGCTACTGTTTTATTATTACAGAGAAAAAGGAAATTGATTTAAAAAAATTTGTATTATTTGGAGAAAATGAAATCTGTGAGAGACAGACATTCTATAATTCTGAGCTTTCTGGACAACAGTTACCATGCCTGTAACATAGTCAGTTAGGTTGAAAAAAGACACATAGTCATTAAATTCAACCTTTTATGTCTATATAATCCTGCCTAACTGTTAGATGATGCGGAGGAAGGCAAAACATGCCTCTCAGAGGGGTATTTATATGTCAGGACCCAATGCTATAAGATACTTTATTCACTTTTATCTACTGTATGAATTAAGTATTCTGTAATTCCTCCTTCAGCCACAGCCCGAGACCCGAACCGCAACCCGCATATTTACCCACTTTGATCCGCTAACCGACCCGGACCTGCAACTGCCTTACCTGCAACCCGACCCGCAACCCGCTGACCACCATCAAACAGGAAGTGATGTTTCTGCAAACCGGAAGTGACATCATCAAAAGTGGGCGGGCAGAGACACATGTTGTAAAATTTTAAAAGGACTAAAATATAGACCAGCGATCCCCAACGAGTAGCTCGTGAGCAACATGTTGCTCTCCAACCCCTTGGATGTTGCTCTCTGTGTCCTCAAACCAGGTGCTTATTTTTGAATTCCAGGCTTGGAAGCAAGTTTTAATTGCATAAAAACGAAGTATAGTGCCAAGTAGATCCTCTTGTAGGCTGCCAGTCCACATAGGGGCTACCAAATAGCCAATCACAACCCTTTTTCATGTTTGTGTTGGTCCCCAACTCTTTTTACATTTGAGTGTGGCTCACAGGTAAAAAAAAAGGTTGGGGACCTCTGATATAGACAATATAACATAAGATAAGAAATTTAGATAAGACCTGCAACCTGCAGACCCACATCTATACCCGCACCTGAAAAACCTACCCTCATTCCACAGGGTACCCGCTTTTTTGGGGTACCCGACCCGCTGCAGGACTCTAATGCAAGGACTCAGAGACTCTCACCTATAATCCTCAATGAAATTCACTTGCTCTGCTAGCGCACTTGGATTCAGTTCAGCTCCCTTCCAGAAGAAAGAAGAAATCTCTGTCAACTGCTGGGCCACAGACTCCACTTGCCGCCTGGTATTACGGATCATCACCACAAACTCTGTGCGCGTAGAGAAGATCTCCTCCAGCTGAGTCAGGTCACTCTTCACCACGGAACTGAGAAGCTCCACTGTATCTGAAACCTGGGAGAGCAAGAAATCACATAAACACGGGGGCAAATGGTATGGGCTGGCATACATTTCTTAATTAGAGTATACCAATTACTGTCTGCAAACAAGTAATTTGTAGGTCAGGTATAGGAGCTTGGTCTTTAACTTAATGAATGGAATCATCTTGATTTTAGATTCCAAAAAGATAACCCCTGCAGCAAGCTGAAATCCCTGCAGAAGCTCAGCCCTATTGCTTTCAGAAAATGACCCCTGCAGGGGTCACTTAGAGGAAGTAACTTTGCAGAACGTCTCCTGTGATATCACCACTCAGCATCCTGCAGGGGTCACTTTCTGAGAGTAAGATTTCTGGGCCTCTCCTGTAATATCACCACTAATTCCAGGACCATAACAAACAAGGAAAAGTTGTGCTCACCACTAATTTTAAAAACCATTAGGCGGGGGTGCAATGAGGGTGTGACCACAAAATACATATAGACAAATACAAGAGTCCTCTGCACTCAACCCATTATCAATATATTTAAGACAGGGACATTTTGTGCATACTGCTACTGAAAAATGCCTTACCCTTTAAACAAAACATTGTTTGTCCATATATTGCAATATATTTAAGCTGGCCAACTACGTCAAAGTCATCCCATATCTGGCCAGTCCTACGCTTAATTTTCATCTGATTCATTAAGAATTCTATTGCTTCAATATACATTTTACAAAGGGACTAAGTTTTACCTGCAACTTACTTGCTGCTTTCAAAGTAAAACTCCCAAACTTGGCTGCCCTTTTATTAGACACCAGTGGGATCACCTGACTATAGCTGGGAGGGGTGGGAGCTACAACATGGAGCTGGTCACTGCTCCTGTATAACTATAACAAACAAGTGAAAGTTGTGCTCAACACTAATTTTTAAAACCATTAGGCGGGGGTGCAATGAGGTGCAATGATCCCACTGGTGTCTAATAAAAGGGCAGCCAAGTTTGGGAGTTTTACTTTGAAAGCAGCAAGTAAGTTGCAAGTAAAACCTAGTCCCTTTGTAAAATGTATAATGAAGCAATTGAATTCTTAATGAATCAGATGAAAATTGAGCATAGGACTGGCCAGATATGGGATGACTTTGACGTTATTGCAATATATGGACAAACAATCCCTGTGTTGTTTAAAGGGTAAGGCATTTTTCAGTAGCAGTAGCACAAAATGTCTCTGTCTTAAATATATTGATAATGGGTTGAGTGCAGAGGACTCTTGTATGTGTCTAATTCCAAGACCAACTAGAAACAGTTGACGGCCTGGTTTACAGGGTAGTCAAGTCAAGGGATGGGTCTAGTTCCAACAGTAAAGCTGGCCATAGATGTTGAGATTTTTAAAAGATCCGATCCTCATCGTGAGACCACGATCTTCTCGGAACGAATTGACCATCAACTAAAAAGACCAATTTACCAGGAAAACAAAGGGGAGCTGCCTGCTTGGCCCTGCAAACATAGATACATTGCACTGGGATCGACAAAGATTTTTTGACCTGGCCGATCAATTTCCTGACAGATGTCGGCCGAAAAATCGTAAGATGTACGTTCGTTCGAATCCCACTAACCGCACGATAATTTCGAAGGATTGTCGCACTTCTCTAAAACTATGAGCGTCTATGGGGAGCTTAACTCTTGATCCACTAGATAGAGAAGCTTATGATCTGATTGTAGTATCATCAAAATAGATATACAACATGGATACCCTTATAATGTATGGAGCAGCGCATTGTAAAACAGCCTTTAAAACACCTTTATAAAGTTTTAGTTCCCAACCACAGTAGTGGGGGTTACACTATGGATGATAACAGTATATGAGAATACCCATACATTTATATAGGCACATGAGAGCCCATGCTTGCAATGGAGGTGTTTACCCCCAAAATGTTGTTTCCATTTGGTATGGCAAATAAAGCTAACATAGTAGTTAATCTTAGTGAGCACTGGGCCCCCTTATCTATTTGCATTACACTGAGAGACATGGCCATATGTCAGGGAGGTAAAGCAATTTGTATACATAGGGCATGCTTCCAATTCCCAAATTCAATTCCCGTGCCTAGCGCTCCAGCTTTAGCGGGGCAGCCCTCAGGTGCCTATGTGAGATGCCCAGTGTCAATCCAAAAATTAAAGTCCGTGAGCCTGTTGGACTGATGGAAAAAGTAACAAAGAAACAATATTTAGCGTACATCTGTGTAGCTGACATACCACATTAAATTAAAAATATTACTAGTTCCTCTAGCCAGTGGAGCAAAGGTTAGTGCTGGAACCAGAGCGGTGGCTAGGAGAAATTGTTTCTTAAAGGGATAAACCTACATTTATATGCCAGTAGTTAGTGTTACCTTTAATCAGTACACTGTATTTTAATTCAATGAGATGAATAGTGGCCATAGAATTCTCAATACTCAATAGAGAATATATTCAATGATCATAACTTGGTATTAGAAGTACAGGGCAAAAAAACTCTGTTTTCATCCAGCAACAACCCATGTGGCCAATAATAGCAGTGACACTTTTTGCCGGGGGGCCCTCGATACACAATGAACCAACAACCTTCTGCCTGAATAATCTGCAGCTTTAATGTGGAGCGACAGAGGACCCCCTTAGGACAAGGGAAGAAGGAGGAGTTTAACATGAAAACATGCTTTTTTAACCCCTCGGGTGGCAGTAGCAGCATCAGCCCATTGTGTAACACACAAATGAAGTTGACACAGTTGTTATTTGGTTTAAGGGCTGCAAGCTTCATTATCTGATCTGAAAATTCCTTTGAATCAAAGTGATAAATATATCAAATATACGAGGGCCCGGCAGATGCTTCGTTTTGAATCTAAATAGGGCAGACACACGAGGGCTCTTTAATTCTTTGTACTGGTACAAGCGCTGGAGCCAAAAGTGGAAAATAGAAAACTTAAAACTAAACTCTTTCTAGCTCATATGCCAAGCACTTTCTGTACCCATAAGGAGGTGGTGCCAGATGCACTCTTGTGCTGTAGACTTTAGTTAATGATAGTAGGCATAGGAAGGCAACAGCAGGCAGTAGGCAATAGGAGACAACAATAGGCAGTGGGAGACTAGTGTAGGCAGTGGGAGGCTACAGTACACAATGGGAGATAACAGTCAGCAGAAAAAAAGTATGATTGTTTCCCTGCAGAGCAGTTAGGGACCATCTGACAATTCCTATCCACAGCAGTAAATGAAGGGAGAATTTCACTGCATACAGTCAGGTTTCTTATAAAACGGTACACATTTTTTAATTAAAGTATTAAAGGTTTCTTTTTCATTAGAGAAAGTAAAAATGGGATTTTATTTTTTTGCCTTTACATGCCCTTTAAGTACAAATACTGTATTTATAACATACCTTTTATATCATCTTTTATATAAAAGAGCTGTGTATGGCTGATAAAGCAATTAAGCCATTATTCCGAAAGTACAAATGTATGTCCGTGTCCTCAGAGAACTCTAATAATTCACATTGTTCCCCTCCCCTCGGCACAGCTGGCTGCAATGTTCTAGTGGGATTAGTTTAATGCCAATGGATAAAAGAAACAATTTATAAAACATTTATATATTAGTGGGATTCTGACCCACAAATGTCACATCTTAGACCCATGTCTAAGAGCTTTCCTAAGGAGGATCAATGGAGGGGGGTGCCCGCCAATACTCACCAGCAGGTTGATGGAAGTCAGCGTATGGTTGGCGTTCATAAGAGAATAGGTCACTTGGTATACACCGTCATTTGTTTCGCTATTTCCGTAGAAACCAATGCCAATTCCAGCACTGTGAGAATGAAATGGAGAGAGGTGTCAGTTCTGTTATTCCCATGGCAGAGACAAATTAATTTACAGTCATTAAATCACTAATTAATTAGTATCTCAAAAATAATTTTTCAGTGGTGCTGCCTCGGCCTAATATGCCTCAGTAACAATCCATAACCTAAATACAGCTTTCTCCTTTTGCCCTACTTCAAGGGGTTGTTCACCTTTAGATTTACTGTTAGTATGGTGTAGAGAGTGATATTCCGAGACAATTTGCAATTGTTTTTCATTTTTTATCATTTGTGGTTTTTGAGTTATTTAGCTTTTTATTTAGCAGCTCTCCAGTTTGTAATTTCAGCCATCTGGTTGCTAGGGTCCAAATAACCCTAGCAACCATGCATTGATTTGAATAAAAGACTGGAATATGAATAGGAGAGGCCTGAATAGAAACATGAGTAATAAAAAGAAACAATAATGATACATTTTCTAACCTTAAAGAGCATTTGTTTTTTATATGGGGTCAGTGACCTCCCATTTTAAAGAGTCAGAAGAAGAAGGCAAATAATGCAAAAACTATATTAAAAAAACAGAGGGTCAATTGAAAAGTTAGAATTGTTCATTCTATAACATACTAAAAGTTAACTGAAAGGTGAACCACCCCTTTTACATTCGTTCAATAGTCTCATGAATATTAAGGTTAGTGATGGGCGAATTTGGGGCCTTTCATCGGAATCGAATTTCCCATGAAATTTGCAAAACGGTGAAAAATTCTCAAAACTGCGCTGGGTCTCGTTTTTGATGCTGGCGACCGTTTTTTGGACTCCGGCATTTGTTTTTGGCGAAATTGCACCGCAGGGAATTCGTTGGGAATTCGCGCCTGGCAAATAAATTCGCCCATCACTAATTGAGGTACCAAACACAAGTGCACACACATATACTGGAAGCAACCTGTCAAATATTTGTCATTTCACCTCTAATGTCAGAGAGTAACAGATATAACAACTGTACGAAACGAAATGGCATGTTGTGTTATAATTATATTATATTATATTTACAGTTTATACAGAATAACGAGGGGCCATAAGACACCCCTCACTATGACATAGAAGTCACCCCAGAGTTTTGTTACCTGTATACAAGATCAGCAAACTGCTGAATGTCTTGTTACAATTCATTTTACATACATACAGTATTGCTTTCTATACAAACTTCTAAATGGGTCACGGGAAGATTTGTGCTACAAATAAGGCTATGGCAATGTGACAGTCCTTGAATTGATGACCTAGAGTAGAAAATACCGGCAGGTTTATACAAAGATCAGTACAGACAGCCTGAATATTAAAGACATAAGTAGGGCTCTGTATATTGTTTTAATATAAAAATATCTAACCTTTTTGTTTACAAAACAGTGAAGAACAATGATCCTACCTCTGATCAGAATTCCCCTTGACAAAGGCTATAGTGCCGAAACGTTGGGGCAGAAAAGAAAGAGGCTGCTCTCATGTTCTTCTGCTCAGGAAAAGAATTAGAAACCTTTCTCACATCTTTCCTAAGCAGAAGAACATCAGAGCAGTCTCTTTCTTTTTCCCGACTTCCTTGACTAATTGTTGGTCAGACTGGTGGGAAAATGACCAGCAGGTGGTGCTGTTGTACCAAAATTCATTCATATTATCAGTACATACATCCCTTAAAGGGATACTGTCATGGGAAAAAATTTTTTTTTCAAAATGAATCAGTTAATAGTGCTGCTCCAGCAGAATTCTGCACTGAAATCCATTTCTCAAAAGAGCAAACAGATTTTTTTATATTCAATTTTGAAATCTGACATGGGGCTAGACATATTGTCAATTTCCCAGCTGTCCCCAGTCATGTGACTTGTGCTCTGATAAACTTCAATCACTCTTTACTGCTGTACTGCAAGTTGGAGTGATATCACCCCCTCCCTTTTCCCCCCAGCAGCCAAACAACAGAACAATGGGAAGGTAACCAGATAACAGCTCCCTAACACAAGATAACAGCTGCCTGGTAGATCTAAGAACAACACTCAATAATAAAAACCCATGTCCCACTGAGACACATTCAGTTACATTGAGAAGGAAAAACAGCAGCCTGCCAGAATTATGTTTAGATTGTTCTGTCATTTTCAGGGCTGATCCCCCTGACAGCTTAAAGGATTCAGCCATATCTGATGTGCCTGCAGCTTTGACGCCAACTGTTCTGCTTCATTCAGAATCTGTCGCTTGAAATGTTGAATTTTTAGAAGCCATTTATAGCACTTGCAGTGGAAATGTCTCACTGATATAGAACTGAAATTCAAGTATTGTGACCTCAGAAATCAGGAGACGCAGGGGAGGGGGACAGAAGGACAAATGCAGAATCACTGCTAAAGTGCAACTTTATTGCAACCCACACAACATGTTTCGGGCCCTTTTTCTAGTGTGAGAGAGAGAGGGTGAGGGTTGATTGGTTATATACAGCACATGCAATCAGGGTGGGACATTGATGGTGTGCAGGGCTCCGCAGGGAAGGGTTTTAGTTCCTATGTATGTTGTGTAACAAACTGTAGACCCATGTTTCAAGCAAGGAACAATCAACTTTATACAAAATAACAAAAGAACCCCTGCTTTTCATGAATCTTTCCATTTTGGAGAAGGGATGTCTTCGCTTCTGGCACGGCGTCAATACCATCAATTCGCTTTCAACTTCAGGAGCAACAGTTTAACTGTACCCAGAGACAGTGGGGGTTAATCATGCCAAAAATGGCGTTGTCAAAAGTGATGGGCGAATCTGTCCCGTTTCGCTGAAACATTTGCGAAACGCATTGAAGGCGCCAAAATAATTTTGACGTGCGACAATTGTGACGCAAGAGTAAATTTTTATACTCGCGAATGTTTTGTCCAAATGCATTAAAGTCAATAGACGTCCGGATAATTTTGCCGCAAGACTATTTTTATGCGCACACTCATTTTGAAGCGCAACAAAATTTTTTTGATGGAGCGGATTTTTCGTCCATGAATTTTGGCCACAGTTTCGTGAAAACATTTGCCGGCGAGAAACGCGTAATTCGCCGCGAATCCATGGCTGCCGAATTTAATCTCCCATCACTAGTTGTCAACAACTTTTTTGCATCTGGGGAAGGTTGGGTTAATGGCACGTTGCCAATCAGCTGCACAAAATGATGTTGTGATAGAAATCCAATAGGTACTGAGTTACACTCCAGGCATTTCTCTTCTCTCTCTCTCTCTCTCTCTCTCTCTCTCTCTCTCTCTCTCTCTCTCCTACCCACAGATCTTTAAGAAACCATTTAATTTAATTTATCCAGTTCTGCAAAAGAGACAACAGATGGAATAATAAGTGCTCCTCTTAGTGTTAATTATCCAGTAGCCTGTTCACCCATGTGATGCGTCTATTTTGTCTTTTTCATGTCCCACTTTCTCTATCATTAACCAAGGCTGAACAAGATAATTGCAGAGCCTTGTCTGACAACACTGCTGAGATCTTCATACACTTACCACCTGATATTTCTCCCCAAACCCAAATGCCCTCAAGTCTGCAGTTGGGAAACAGTGTGATGCCACTTTTCCAAGACCTCTCCTATTTGGCGCTTGGGTCATCCTGGCATCATGGAGTTAAAGGGCCACAAATGTAACCTCCCTGTATAGACAACACTGCTAAACTACAAGTTGCACTGACATATTGGTTATACAGAAAGTTAAGGTGGCCATAGACACACAGATCGGATCGTACGAATCGAGGATTCGTACGATTTTCGGATCGTGTGTGGCGTGTGCCGACATCTTTCGCCCGGCGGAGATCGGTCGTTTGGTCGATCGGTCAGGTTTGATTTTGACCCGACTGATCCCGCCGGAGCTCATGGCACATCATAATCTGATCGTTCGGCCATACGGCCGAACATTCAGATTACCCCCGATATAGCCATGCCTGTTAATGGCATATCGGTGAAAGATCCGTTTGTTTGGCAACATCGCCAAACGAGCGGATCTTTGCATCTATGGCCACCTAAGGGTTCTCCTCCATATGTCCTCCCCTGAGGACACAGACTGCTCCTTGCAGGCTCCTCTATTGTATGCACTATAGGGGTGGTTCAACTTTAAGTTAACTTCTAATATGTTTTAGAATGACCAATTCTAAGCAACTTTTGCCTTGGTCTTCATTTTTTTCTTTTTTTTTTTATAGTTTTTTTTTAATTATCTGCCTTCTTCTTCTGACTCTTTCCAGCTTTCAAATGGGGGTCACTGACCCCATCTAAAAAACAAATGTAAGGCTACAAATGTATTGTTAGTGCTACTTTATATCACTCATCTTTCTATTCAGACCCTCCCCTAATTATATTACAGTCTTTAATTCAAATCAATGCATGGTTGCTAGGGTAATTTGGACCATAGGAACCAGATGGCTGAAAGTGCAAATGGAAGAGCTGCTGAATAACTCAAAAACCACAACCACAAATCCGGGGTTATACCAGCAAGCACCACGGAGCGATCCTCTTCTGACTTCTTCTTTCTTCTTGCATCTGCACATGCGTCTGCCCCAGGACATTTGAAGAAAGAAGAAGCCGGAAGAGGATCACTCCGTGGTGCTTGCTGGTATAACCCCGGGTGCTGATAGGAGCACCGGGGGGTGCCTAACATTTGGCACCCCCAAGTGGTAAACGACTTTCCTTCTCCTTTAATATAACGAGGAAACTTTTTATCCAGAAACAGGCACCCTTCACCCTATTCAAACTCTGGTGAGATTCCTGGCATTGTCGTTAACACATAGTTTACACAAACCTGGGAGGAGAGACGTGCGTCACCCATCAATAAGCAATATAATATGTACAGTATTTCAGCTGAATATCACAATATAACACTTTACACATAACTGGCTGTCATCCACATTCTTACAAAAAATTTGTAACAATTATTAAAGTGGCAATTATTATAGTTGACTTTGCTAAGACGCTACATGTGTTTTAGCAGAGGCAATTCTCAGTGTTGTCTACGGCAGGGTATTTTGTAGCCAGAACAAGTAGCTGCTACTAGTAGTTCTATGTGTATTCAGCTTTAAGGGTCAGGGCACACAGGCAGATTCAGGAAGATTAGTGGCCCGGCGACAAATCTCCTCTTCTTCGGGGCGACTAATCTCCCCGAACTGCCTTCCCGCCGACTAGAGTCAAAATGGGAGCGATTCGTTTTCAGAAGTCGCCCAAAGTTGCCTCACAAGGAAACTTTGGAAAATGAACTGCTCTAAGTGCCATCCCCCCGGTGATTTACATTTTAGCCGGTGGGAAGGCAGGGAAGGCAGACTGGAAAGAACTTCTAACACGTTCTTACTTTACCACCACCCAAAAAAAAATTGATTGTTTTTTTTTCTTGATTTTCCCTTAGGGTTAACTGGGAACTGACCGATGACCTTCCGTGCAACATTCACACTTCTTTCTCGCAGATTTCCTTTTTATCAAACTCTCTCCTCGTCTCCATGGTGATGCGCTCCTATGCAAGGGGAGAGGAGGCATTATCATGTAAATGAGAGTCCTTTTATTTTACTGGAGGAATTCTTGGTGGGAAAATTATAGCCCTTAAAAGATGGGAGGAGCCAGGAGAAAAAGCCTTTCGCTTTCCCCGCAGAGACAAGAACATTTTAACCCTTTCTAAAGAAGCATTGAAATAGAAAAGTTTCTATACTTAACACTGTCTGGTGTAGTTGTTGCCTACTGTTCTGTGAGCTGGAGGGGGGCCCCATGCTGTGGGGCTGTTGTTCATTACCAGGAATTGGATGGGGCAAAATACAAGGAAATACTACTACAATAAACCTCATTTAAGAGTGCTAATAAATAAGCTCTAGCAGTATATTAATATCAAAGTAACAATGGAGTGACTCAAGAACAAAAAAAGGTGAATGTGCTACAATGTCCAATCAGGACCTGAGATCAAAATTGTAAACACAATGTTTTTTTAAAAAAAAATTTTTTTAAAAAATTATGAGGATACAAAGTCTAAATTGCAAAGCCAAAGTTAAAGAGTTAACGGTACATTTATGAATGCAGCCGTAAGGGGTTCACGCTAAAATAGGTGCAAAATTGCACTCACCATTTCGATTCCTCATTGAACATGTTTAGGCAAGAAAATGGTTTCAAAAAATAAAAATGTAGGAAACAAGGACACAATCTAAATGAGAATCATGAAAGGTATGGGGTATTTTCATGTTGGGCAAATGATTAACTAATAACCTTTCTGCTGTGTGTGTTGCTCAGTATCAAAACAAGGAGGTACCTCAATGAATCCCGTGAGGTTTGGTCTTTTTTTAAGCTCGTTCCCTGCATAGATTAACCTGCTCTGTTCTGTAACCTTTCCTACATCTTGTACTAGCAACAGCTATAGGTGAAAGGAGTACAGAATAACCAGTATAGAAGAGCAAACAATCAGTATTACCAAACCTGTTGCCTTTCAGGTGCTGTTGAGTAGTGATGGTCGAATTTCTCCCGTTTCGCTGGCGTTAAAGTCAATGGGCGTCCAAATAGTGCTGACACGCAGCGGTTTTGACACAAGCGACTTTTCAGACGAGCGTCCAAAATTTATGGACGCCGGAGAACTTTAGCAGGAGTTTTGGGAATTTATTCGCAGCCAGCATAACACAGCAATTCGCCGCAAATTTTTGCCAGGGAAATTTTTTCGGCCATCACTACTGTTGAGATACAACTCCCAGGCAGCTGAGGAATGCAGGGAGTTGTACTTACCACTCACCAACTCATGCATGTCTTCAGAGAAGGACCACAGCAAAATTACATATCTTGGATGATTTCAGGATTTAATATCACGTTCAAAGTAGGAAAAACTGCATTATATCCAAAAGCAGGGTCGGTGGGACACCGGGAAAAAACCCGGTGGGCCTCTGCCTTCACGGGTCCCCGCCGGCCCAGGCCCTCTCCCCTAATCTGCCGAGCCCCCAGAACAAAGTGTGTGGGGCGGGACGCGCTGGTGTATGTGCTGGTGTTCGCACATGTGCTCTGGGGGCCCTGGAAGTGAGGAACCAAGTGCTCCAGTCCGACCCTGTCCAGATGGGGCACCACTGCACCCAGGGCAGCCATTGTCCTGGGCCCGATGGCTTCTATATGTTATAGGGGGCCCGGCCATGCTGCATTTCCTGGATTAGCCGGGCCCCCTTTGAACTGCCGAACTCGATGGACATGTGTCTTTTTTCAACCTTACTTACTATGTTACTATGTTACTATGTAAGTAGAAGTCAAGTTGCGCCGAAGTAGGAGCCGAGCCATGACGAACACCAGTTTCTTTGTTTTTTTTAAACCTTTGGGCACTAAATTTTTTTTAACTTGGGGGGGGCCCTGGTCGCTGATGGTTTTTTTAACACTTAGGGGGCCCTGGCAACTGATGTTTATTTTAACTTGTAGGGGGACCACACCAACAATGTTTTTTTTTACTTGTAGGGGGGCCCAGAAAATGTTTTTGTACGGGGTCCTGCGAATTCTGATGGTGGCCCTGACTTCACTTATTCCTGTGTATGAGATTCCCTCTCATGTATATATACAGAGGATTGCCATGTCCTCACATTGTACAGTCTATGGGACGCTCGGGGATATCTTTTTATGGGATTACACATGGAATATACAGTGAATAAAGTACCCCCTCTTGTAAATTATAAGGATATTATAAATTACAGAGGAGTTTCATGACCATATAAAAACACGAGGCTGAAGGCCAAGTTATACAGATGCATTTTTCTCTTATAATTCATATTTTCTTGAATCATGGGACGCACCACTTATCAACAATAACTAATTTTGTGTATTAAAGGGGTGGTTCACCTTTAAGATAGCTTTTAGTATGTTATAGAAAGGCCCATCCTAAGTAACTTTTCAATTGGTCGTTATTATTTTTTTTAAGTTTTTACATTATTTGTCTTCTTCTTCTGACTCTTTGCAGCTTTCAAATGGGCATCACTGGCCCCATCTAAAAACCAAATCCTCTGTAAGTCTATTTACCTTATTATTACCTGACTCTTTGTTGACATAATATAGTGAAACATGTAATAAGGATTATTATAGGCCACTGAGGAATTCCATGACCATATGAAAGCACAAATCCAAAGGCTGTACGCTTTATACAGATCATGGAACTCTAAGGTGACATCTAGGGGCCGATTCACTAAGCTCGAGTGAAGGATTCGAATGAAAAAACTTCGAATTTCGAAGTATTTTTTGGGTACTTCGACCATCGAATTGGTTAAATTCGTTCGAATTCGAACGAAATCGAACGAATCGAACGAAAAATCGTTCGACTATTCGACCATTCGATAGTCGAAGTACTTCCCCTTTAAAAAAAACTTCGACCCCCTACTTCGGCAGCTAAAAGCTACCGAAGTCAATGTTAGCCTATGGGGAAGGTCCCCATAGGCTTGCCTGTGATTTTTTGATCGAAGGATTTTCCTTCGATCGTTGGATTAAAATCCTTCGAATCGTTCGATTCGAAGGATTTAATCGTTCGATCGAACGAAAAATCCTTCGATCGATCGATCGCAGGATTAGCGCTAAATCCTTCGACTTCGATATTCGAAGTCGAAGGATTTCAATTCGAGGGTCGAATTTCGAAGTATTTTTAACTTCGAAATTCGACCCTTAGTGAATCGGCCCCCTAATATCCTCATATTTTACAATAGAGGGTGCATTATTTATTATAATACAAATAATCATGCAAACGAAATTACATCACAAAAAAACATTTAAAAAGGTATGATTTACAGGATATTCATGGCTCTTGTATATTATATCCTTATAATACACATGAATATCCTGTAAATGATATCCCTATAAACGGTGCTTAGTGATTTCATCGGTTATAATCGGCACTTAGTGATGTCATTTCTGTCACATGACTCACTGAAACTTGTGTATTATAATAAATAAAGTGACACCTGTTGGAAAATATGAGGATATTGGAAGTTACCTTGGAGTCCCATAACCTGTATAAAAACACCTGGCCTTTGGCCTGTGCTTTTATATGATCATGGAACACCTCACTAACTTATAATATCCTTATATTTTACAATAAGAGGTACTTTATTCACTATATACAGTATACAATGCTACTTTGGGTTGCAAGTCTGTTAAAAGCTGGCCAATAACAAGGCTATTGACAGAGTACAGGTATAGGAGCTGTTAAACAGAATGCTTGGGATCTGGAGTTTCCCCCATAACGGGTCTCTCCATAATTTGGATCAATTCTACTATTTGGATCAAGTCTACTAGAAAATAATGTAAACATTAAATAAACCCAATAGGCTGGTGTTGCTTCAAATAAGGATTAATTTTTATCTTAGTTGGGATCAAGTATAAGGTACTGTTTTATTATTACAGAGAAAAAGGAACATATCACTGGTTAAATAGCAGCCAGTCATGGTTACTGTTGGTTTAGACTTGGGTACTATGGTTACTTTTGGGTAAACATCAGTTCAGGCAGCAGCTGCAATGCCTGTTCCTATTATTTCTTCAGCTCTCCTGTATGAGAGCACAATGCCAGGGGAAAGGTTGGCCTTATCTATTCCCACTGGAGCACAGAGAGCTCAGGTGTACAGTAAAAGTGCAAATGCAAAACACTGGAGAGATGCTCAGCTGGCGACGAATCCTACTCCTGTCAACTGAAACAACTTATTAGGGACTCATTGCATGAGACTGTGCAGAAATGTACTGCTTCTCTACACACATCTAACTAATCTTTATGTTCTTCTGGCCTGTGTTTTCTCTGGAGAAAGATAAATCATTTCAAACACACATGTATGGAAACTGGGTCTCACACAGATCATCCATTGGGCCATGTATGCTCTTGTAGCCTCCCCCCAACAGTTACTGCCCCTGTTGCTATGCCCCTGAACTAGGTACAAATTTATTCCCATTAATTGCACAGACGTGTAGATTAAACCCTATGGCATTAAGTACAAATGGTCAACAGAATTGTATCTATTTTTTAATGGTCATTCAACGTAATCTGTAGGAACAGTTTAGTAACTGCAACACAGCAGCGCCTCTGGGCTGGCCCATCTAGGGGTACCAAAAGCAAAGGGAGCCAAGCCTGAAGGCCAAATTTGAGGCTGAATGTTCATTTTCATCCATCTATCTATCTATCTATCTATCTATCTATCTATCCATCTATCTGCCTATCATCTATTATCTTTCTAAGTTTGTCTGTCAATCCATCTATCTATCTATCTGTCTGTTGAGATCTATCTATCTGCTATCTATCTATCTATCTATCTATCTATCTATCAATCATCTCTCTCTCTCTCTCTCTCTCTCTCTCTCTCTCTCTCTCTCTCTCTCTCTCTCTCTCTCTCTATCTATCTATCATCTATCTATCATCTATCTATCTACTGTATCTATCTATCTACTGTATCTATCTATCTACTGTATCTATCTATCTATCTATCTATCTATCTATTTATCTACTCTCTCTCTCTCTCTCTCTCTCTCTCTCTCTACTCTATCTATCTATCTATCTATCATCTATCTATCTATCCATCTATCTGCCTATCATCTATTATCTTTCTAAGTTTGTCTGTCAATCCATCTATCTACCTATCTGTCTGTTGAGATCTATCTATCTGCTATCTCTCTCTCTCTCTCTCTCTCTCTCTCTCTCTCTCTCTCTCTTCTCTCTCTCTCTCTCTATCATCTATCTATCTACTGTATCTATCTTTCTATCTACTCTATCTACTCCATCTCTCTCTCTCTCTCTCTCTCTCTCTCTCTCTCTCTCTCTCTCTCTCTCTCTCTCTCTCTCTCTATCTATCTATCATCTATCTATCATCTATCTATCTACTGTATCTATCTATCTACTGTATCTATCTATCTATCTATCTATCTATCTATCTATCTATCTATCTATCTATCTACTGTATCTATCTATCTATCTATCTATCTATCTATCTATCTATCTATCTATCTATTTATCTACTCTCTCTCTCTCTCTCTCTCTCTCTCTCTCTCTCTCTACTTCTATCTATCTATCTATCTATCATCTATCTATCTATCTATCTATCTATCTATCTATCTATCTATCTATTTATTTATCTATCTATCTATCCATCTATCTGCCTATCATCTATTATCTTTCTAAGTTTGTCTGTCAATCCATCTATCTACCTATCTGTCTGTTGAGATCTATCTATCTGCTATCTATCTATCTATCTATCTATCTATCTATCTCTCTCTCTCTCTCTCTCTCTCTCTCTCTCTCTCTCTCTCTCTCTCTCTCTCTCTATCTATCTATCATCTATCTATCTACTGTATCTATCTATCTATCTATCTATCTATCTATTGATCTATTATCTATACTGTATATCTTTCTGTCTACGTAGGTATGTATCTAGCGTCTCTCTGTTATCCCTCTATCTGTATGCTTGTCGCTCATAGTATTAAACATTCTTGTTGCTGGATTTCATGTGTTGGGGTGCAAGAGAACTATGATAAATTTCTCAGCATTAGGTGAGATGATATTCAGTGTTACCGCTATCACAGCAGGAAGGAAGATTTTATGTTACTGCTATCAGCAGGAAAAAAATAAAGCAGGTTTTTGGCAGGTATAATGAATGCAAACACATATACAGTATCAGATGCATTTCTGTCTTTTAAACGTCAAACTGAACAAATAAGATAAAACAGAACAATGCATGAACTCATAAATCTATTTATAACAAAGGTGATTATTTATATATATATATTTTAGACAGTTTGATGTTGATCAACAAAGCTCAGAATGTGCCGTGATCTCAGTTCAAACAATTCTAGAGAGAGCAGATATGTGACATGGCTCTAGGTTCTGTCTGGCTTTGCTTTAGCTAAAACTCAGTGGGTTATCGAATTCACGCCTGTCCCAGCCATACAGTATGAGTTACTTTTGACAATGATATCTTTTATATTTTCTGCACACGGTGACCCCATTCAAAAATTGTCTAATTTATTCTCTTTTACTTGATTTTTCAAGTGGAAAAGAGCTGATTGTATTATTAATGTGGTATTGCTATTGCTGTGTCTAATTTGTTTGCTAACTTGACCCATACTAATCAATTAGTTTTGCTGAGTCTCCTGCATTAGAAAATGATCTCAGTACTATGGGTAACTGCACTAGGGCACTTAAGTATTGTTTGCCTGTAATGTGACCCTACTTTCTCTGATTGCTGTTTTTTTCCAGCCAAGTTTAATCCCATTGAGCTTAGTTAGATTGAACTGCTCTGGATCCATGTGGCAGAGGATTGGAGTTTGTGGCAGTGGGGCAGACGCAGGAGGGTTGACTGCTGGCTAATAATAGTTGGGCCCCAGAGGTCATGTTTTTCAGAGGGTCCTCGGTTCTCTATCTTAGTTGACTGTTGCCTATAGCCTTTTCTAGGTTTTTCTCACTGTCTCATTTGTACATAAGGTATGAGTTAACCCTTCAAACTTGATTAAATATCAGAGTTGAACAAATCACAAAACCACTGCAAGACCACAGCTGTGTGCATGCTTTAAAGGAGAAATAAACCCTAAAAATGAATATGGTTAAATTGCCATATTTTCAATACTAAACTTATTGCACGAGGCTAAAGTTTCAGCTTGTCAATAGCAGCAATGATCCAGGACTTCAAACTTGTCACAGGGGGTCACCATCTTGGAAAGTGTCTGTGACACTCACATGCTCAGTGGGCTCTGAGCAGCTGTTGAGAAGCTAAGCTTAGGGCTCGTCACTAATTATCCAGCAGAAAATGAGCTTCCCCTGTAATATAAGCTGATGCTACAGGTTTGCTGATTATTAAATTCTGATGCTAATTGCACTGGTTTCTGTGCTGCCATGTAGTAATTATCTGTATTAATTACTAATCAGCCTTATATTGTGACATTTCAATTCTATGCGTAATGTAAATTGTGAGTGGGTCTCTAAGTTCAGTAAGTGACAGCAGCACAGAGTACAACATTTCCACCTTACTTCTTTAGTTAGGCTTTAGTTCTCCTTTAACCTTTGATAATATGTTAAAGAATGCTGGTCCAGCAACAGTGTGTTTGGGTAACAGTTTTTAGTTCTCCTTTAAAACGCTAGTACTAAGTACAAGTACACAGGAGATCAGAGAGGTGGAGCTGTTCTTTCAGAACCAAAGCTAACTGGGAAACATTATAGATTCCCCCCCCCCCATCTCCCCTATAGTACTTTTGATACAGTATAGTTCTTAATCTACATTTGTCAGAAGGCTGCAGATGGACAGTAGATAACAGATAAGTACTACTATAGTTTATATAAACAAGCTGCTGTGTACCCATGGGGGGGCAGCCATTCAAGCACAGGATACACAGTAGATAACAGATAAGTACTACTATAGTTTATATAAAAAATGCTGCTGTGTAGCCATGGGGGCAGCCATTCAAAGCTGAAAATGGAGAAAAGGCACAGGATACACAGCAGATAACAGATAAGCTCTACAGCATACAATGAGATTCTTCAGAATTGATCTGTTATCTATGTGTCATGTGCTTCAATGGCTGCCCCCATGGCTACACAGCAGCTTGTTTATATAAACTATAGTAGTACTTATCTGTTATCTACTGTGTATCCCGTGCTTGAATGGCTGCCCTCATGGCTACACAGCAGCTTGTTTATATAAACTATAGTAGTACTTATCTGTTATCTACTGTGTATCCTGTGCTTGAATGGCTGCCCCCATGGCTACACAGCAGCTTGTTTATATAAACAACAGTAGAATTTCTGAAGCAAACACTCCTGTTGTACCAGTGCAGGGCAACAGTACATTACATTTCCTTGAATCTGCATGGAGTTTTCATGTTCTCCTCATGTCCTTGTGTAGCGTTTCCTTTAGGTATTCTGGTTTCTACCCAGTCTCCTTAAACATACGGGCAGATTAATTGGCTCCTGAGAAAACTGACCATTGTATGTGGGATTATGATACAAACATTAGAGTGGAAGCTTCACTGGATCATGTGAATGATCAGAATTAAGTGTTGTGTAAATCAGCATTATATAATAATCTTCAGTCATTCATCTAACCAGGAGGCTTGCCACATCCAGCCTGGAAAAACCCAGTGAACTCGACCCACAACCAACCCTAGAGAATCCACATGTGACCCTAACCTGATGCAGGCTTCTATTTATATACCCGCCCACGCTATGGTGATTTGTGGGCCGGCCTGATAACTGCGGGACCCTCGGGTCAGTCAGGTTCAGGTCGACCTCCTCTTCCTGCTCTCCCCACCCGCCATCTTACACTGCCAGATTCCGATTTCCGGTTTTATAGCCGCGTGCCTGCTGGTCCCACCCCTTTTGTGACATCATTGGCGGGGCGGGTGGGCGTGGGTCTATAAAAGGAACCCAAAAGTTGGTGGAGGGAGGGCTGATATCGGGCGGGTCGGGTCGGGAAAAACCCAAACCGTACATCACTAGGGCAAGTCAGCATAAGTATATATACTTAAAAAGACATTAAAAAGAAGCACATCCGGGTGGAAGTGGAGCACTGCCCACACTCACCCGCAGCCATGCAAATTTTATGTGGAAGTCGCCCGAAAACCCACCCAAACCACAGGCTTCAGGACGGCCCACACAGCACTACAGTGAACCTTAAAGGGCAACTAAAGTCTAAAATAGAATAATGTTAGAAATGCTGTATTTTATATACTAAATATAAACATGAACTTACAGCACCAGCAGCCTAATAAGACAAATGATTTATGCTTTCAAAGTTGGCGCAGGGGGCTGTCATCTTGTAACTTTGTTAGACATTTCTGCAATATCAAGACTCGCACATGCTCAGTGTGGTCTGGGCTTCAGTTGGGAGGTTAAGCTTAGGGATCGTCATAAATTATCAAAACAGCACAAGTCAAATAATATCTGCCATAGAAGCCAATACAGCAAGACTGATTAACAATCATAATATAGAGACTGCACTGCGTCTCTGGATACAAATCTCTACAGGGAATCCAACAATGCTGCTCGAGTTCTGGGAAGTAAGGTGGGGGGGCTCCCCCTGCCATTTGAAAGTATGATCGTTTACCTGCACAGCAGTTGGGGACCATCTGACAATTCCTATCAACAGCAGTAAAAGAAGGGGGAATTGCACTGCATACAGTCAGGTTTATGATAAAAACTGTAGACATCTTTTAATTAAAGTATATTGGAGATAGATTTCTTTTTCATTAAAGAAAGTAAAAATGGGATTTTATATTTTTGCCTTTACATGCCCTTTAAAGAGGCAACACACAGAGTAGAATGGAGAAAAGGAGCTGTTCTTTCAGAACCACAGCTAAAGGAACAGCAGGCAGGTAGCATCTGTATCTGACCTTTAGATTATTAATAATGGCATTAAAGTAACATTCTAATTGCTGATTTGTCTAGTAACTATATGTATGTTTGTATATATATATATATATTTATATATATATATATATATATATATTTTTTTTTTTATATATATAGATACAATACACCTAAGGCTAAGTGCACACTGGGAACCTTTTTTATGAAATCACAAATTTTATTTATCACATATTAAAAAAGGGTCAATGTTTCAGTCCTTTCCTAAGACCTTTATCAAGACCGTGGACCCTATTTTAATATGTGATAAATAAAATTTGTGATTTTTTAAAAAAGGTTCCCAGCGTGCACTTAGTCTTTCCTAGGTGTATTTTTGTATGCAATTTGCTTGGTAGCACCTGGATCATATCTCCATTTTTGGTGGAGTGCTGGAACTTTTGTGATTATTATATACATGTATATATATATATATATATATATATATATATATATATATATATATATATCTCATCAGCGTTTTAACTGTGAAAGACAATTTCTCAGCACATTAGACAATTACACAGCAGCATTTCTCCTAGACCCAACTAAGTAGGCAGTCCTTTGGCTGAGCAAGAAGTTTCTCAACTAAGCAAAATGTCTTTCAAGTAAATAGTCACCATAAGTTGGCAATTTCCCAAGTTATCAAGCAGTCTGACAAGGCAGGGAATTTTCAGAGAATGGTTACAGTTGTATGGGGCTACATGTACCGAATATAAAGCCTCATTTCTGGTGCTAAAAATGCAAAGGGGGAAGAGATCTCATTGTGTGTTTTTTTTTTAAATGAGTTTTATTGATATTCAGCCGCAGTCTGCCCTGTATCTCTGGTTCTTTTTTGACGGGTTACACAGAGAAGGCATTGTCTGAGGCCGTGAATATTTTGCACTAGCCTGAATGAAATCCCTTGTTCATGCAGAAGGCTAAGCATTCTCTCCCTGTCATTCTTTCTGAGAACATAGTTTGCACATACAGTTTAGAGCAGCCATGTTCTTGACCCTGTCCTGCCCCTTATAACCTCAGCTGCTTCAAATGTGTCTCTAATAATAGAAAAGGGGACTCACTCCCACCCTCTTTCTGACTAGCCCTAGTCCATGAAACTAGCCCTAGTCCATGATTGAGGCCATGAAAATTGTTGAAACAATGGTTGAAATAACTGACACATGAATTCCCTGCCTAGCTCCACCTGAAACTCTGACCGCACCACAGAGAGTCAAACTGATATTCTCCCAGGGTCTCAGCATCTAGAATAGGAGCTCAAGACTGTACACGTTTTCCTCTAGCTCCCAAACTATCTCCTAATCTGCCAAAATAACTTATTTGTATAAATTTGTGGTTCATTAATGCGTCTAGAAACATTTCTTTCCTAAGAGGTTAAAGGGATTTTTATGATGTAGTTTTTATTTCTAAATTACACTGTTTACACTGCAAATAATTCACTCTACAATATAAAATTAAATTCCTGAACCAGCAAGTGTATTTTTTTTAGTTGTAATATTGGTGTGTAGGTGCATCTCAGGTCATTTGCCTGGTCATGTGCTTTCAGAAAGAGCCAGCACTTTAGGATGGAACTGCTTTGTGGCAGGCTGTTGTTTCTCCTACTCAATATAACTGAATGTGTCTCAGTGGGACCTGGATTTTACTATTGAGTGTTGTTCTTAGATCTGCCAGGGAGCTGTTATCTTGTGCTAGGGAGCTGCTATCTGGTTACCTTCCCACTGTTCTGTTCTTAAGCTGCTGGGGTAGAAAAGGAGGGGGGTGATATCACTCCAACTTGCAGTACAGCAGTAAAGAGTGAAGTTTATCAGAGCACAAATCACATGACTTGGGGCAGCTGAGAAACTGACAATATGTCTAGTCCCATGTCAGATTTTTAAATTAAAAAATCTGTTTGCTTTTTTGAGAAACGGATTTCAGTGCAGAAATTTGCTGGAGCAGCACTATTAACTGATGCGTTTTGAAACAAACTTTTTTTCCCATGACAGTATCCCTTTAAATTCAGATGGAGAAAAACTTATTGTTGACATCACACATAGCACCAACGGCACAACACAACATATCGCAGGATTCATTTCATTGGGAGAAGGTGTGATGGTGACCGCACTTCATGGAGAGGCATGGCTGGGCATGGACTATTTTCACAGGAAACCTAATAATCAGAACTCATTGAGTAAAAACAACCAAAGATGGTATATATATATATATAGTGATAGAATGCTGATGCACACCAGGATTTTCTTTTCAAAGTTACTTTATTTAATCGACGTTTCGGTCCACGTCTGGGACCTTTAGTCCAGACGTGGACCGAAACGTCGATTAAATAAAGTAACTTTGAAAAGAAAATCCTGGTGTGCATCAGCATTCTATCACTATATAAGCTATTCTGTCTTTGCACCCAGGTGAAGTTTTTTCTAAAGTGTGTGCTCAAGCCTTTATATATATATATATATATATATATATATATATATATATATATATATATATATATATATATATATATATATATATATATATATATATATCATGAATCATTGTTTATTATCCAACTCAGATAAACAGCCCTGCATCAGGCTAAGTAACTTTTGCCAGTGGGGTGGAGTAGTGTTATAAACCACTCCAGGGGGGTTATTTATCAAGGTCCAAATTTTTCTAAGTAATTCTAAATTAATTTCTAAAAATCCAATCAACTCCGACTGCCCGAATGGACCTTATTTATCATTGAAAAAGTCTGAAAAAATTGGATCGGGGCAAAAATCCGATCACTTCAGAGATTTGTCTGAAAAGTAAGATTTTTTTTGCACTTTTCAGACTTTTTGGTCCAAAATCCCCCAAGTTATTGGATATCAGTACGGACAGCTGTGCAGCCAATGGGACCTTCCCCATTGACTTATACAGGACCTCGAGAGCTTTGAGATGCGGGATTTTCAGACTTTTAAGACCATCAGGCTGTTATAAATTCCGAAAAATTCTTAGTTTTTTTTTAGTCCAAAAACTACGAATTATTAGAATTTCGGATATTCCAAGCATAATAAATAACCCCCCAGGTATCTGCCTGTGAGTCACATATTTAATTTTCTTCCATAAGTTCTATCTTGCTCATCATATCAAGTTCAAGTACTTGCCATGTTCTAACATGGATAGCAAGTGTATGCCATGAGATTATGTTGGGGTGAGTCTGTTGTCGCAGTCTCGCTGATAAAAAACTGATAAAAATCAATATCCAAGGGCTTTAAAGTGTTTTACCATATGAGGTGGGTTTTAAGACATCTTACAAAATCTTCTACATGGTACATCAGTATATGATGGTCCTGTTGGCACTTGAGTTGGCTCAACCTGAAGACAAAAGTGCCTACAGTAGGCATTAAAGGTTGTTAGGGTTGGGACAGCTTATATGTCTTACCAGCTCATGACAGAGAGAGGCTCTAAATCTTTTTACTCTGTATAATGAATGCTTGACACTTTGCAAAATTCCATTATTAAACATACAAATCAAATTCTGTGCCATTTCTAAGCATTAGTATTATTTAGAGATCAGAATGACTATTATAATTTCCACAGGCTTAAGGGTTAAAACCAATCCACCATGTGCCCTCTGATTAACTGTGTTGAACTGGTTTATGACACGCAGATTAAAGGAAAACTGTATCCCAAAATGAATACTTAAGCAACAGATAGTTTATATCATATTAAGTGGCATATTAAAGAATCTTACCAAACTGGCATATAAATTTATGTAAATATTGTCCTTTTACATCTCTTGCCTTGAACCCCCATTTTGTGGTCTGTGTGCTGCCTCAGAGATCACCTGACCAGAAATACTGCAGCTCTAACTGTAACAGGAAGAAGTGTGGGAGCAAAAGACAGAACTCTGTCTGTTAATTGGCTCATGTGACCTAACATGTATGGTTTGTTTAGATGAAACAGGGTTTTACATATGAGCTGTTTTATTCCATATATTTTACAGAGAGCTACATTGTTTGTGGGGTATAGTTTTCCTTTAAAGGCATTTTTTGATTTGACAAGATGTTGGTTACATTATACATCAACACATAATTCCTAGCTAGGATGTAGGCATGCCTGCAGGCCATCTTGCTTCTTCTTGAAAGAAAGGAAAGATCAATGAATATAAACATTAGATATAGCTGTTATGAAGGAAGGATTTAGAATAAACAATCCTACAGGCCATGAGAAAGGGTGTACGATTAAAGGGAGACCATTTCCTTCTGTGATCTAGAAAGAAAAGGGTCGGGAACAAGGCATCTATTGTTAATGCAGCTGGAAGAGCAAGACCGTCCCAGTGCCACCCAGATCCATCTAGACAAATGATGCCTTGTGGAGTATGTTGTTGTTGTTGTTCTTCCTGCAATTGGTGATAGTTGATGACAGAGTTGAAAATAAACAGAACTTGACAATCTAACTCAGTGGTCCCCTACCTTTTTTTACCCATGAGCCTCTTTTAAATGTATACAATTTTGGGGAAGCCATACCATCTGATAAAACATTGCTGAGGGTTGTTAAATAAGAGCTATGATTGGTTACTTGTTAGCCCCATGTGAACTATGCTTCCAAACCTTGCCTTTAGTCCGAAATTCAAAAATAAGCACCAGCTTTGAGGCTACTGTAAACAGCCTAACGCATTTCGGGATTGTATTGCTTAGGGCAGTGGTCCCCAACCAGTAGCTCGTGAGCAACATGTTGCTCTCCAACCCCTTGGATGTTGCTCTCAGTGGCCTCAAAGCAGGAGCTTATTTTTGAATTCCAGACTTGGAGGCAAGTTTTGGTTGTATAAAAAACAGGTGCACTGTCAAACAGAGCCTCAATGTAGGTTGACAATCCACATAAGGGCTACTAAATGGCCAATCAGAGCCCTTATTTGGCACCCCAAGAACATTTTTCATGCTAGTGTTGCTCCCCAACTCCTTTTACTTCTGAATGTTGCTCATGGGTTCAAAAGGTTGTGGATCCCTGGCTTAGGGGATACAATCCCGAAACGCGTTGTAAGGGATACAATCCCGAAACGCGTTAGGCTATTTACAGCAGTTTTCCCAATAAACATATCCAGAAGTGCCGTCTGCCTGTGGAGTTCTTGATGTATTTACAGTGGGGCCACTGTTGACTGAGCACCTGGTTAAAGGGAAGAATGGCGAGCTGGAGCGGTCTTTTTTTTTTTTGGTTTTCCATTAACTTTATTTTCAGAAATATGTATGTAAATGGCAAATGAAAGGAGAGCTAATGAACTGTTTGGGTAACTGACCTCACCCTTTGAAGGCTTAATTTCTCAGTTTACTAAAAATCTAAGTACTATGTGAAGGGATTTATTTTCTGGGGCTAATATATTTTAATCTTCCCAGCGCTGCATGGGATTGTAATAGGTTATTTGTGAAAGTGTTTCAAGCTAGAGCAGCTGTCCTATGATAAACTAATCTCTGTTAAGGCAAGACAGCAGGGTCAAAAGTCCCAGTGAACCATTACGGAAAAATCGAATCAGCACTTTCTTTAAATGCAGTTTTAATGTGCGTATGTACTCATAGTTACAGCTGTACTGCTTGTGAGAGCAATGGTGTACCACCAACATGCTGGGCAAGAAATCCTCGGGGGGGTGGCTCACAGTTACAGGCCCTTGTCCTCTATTCCCACCTGCTCCGCTGCTCCACCACTGCAGCAAGCAAGAAAGTAGTCAGCTGGGGAGGGGGAACTACAAAAAATGGCCCAAAATGAAACAAGGGATAGGGAGAAAAGACACGGGGGAGGAAATGCCTCTTCTGCCTTCATTCCCATACTTTCTGGCTTTCTACAAGGCCAAATCTCCCAGCAGATGTTGTATTGTTGTGCATGAGGGCTGCTTGCCTTGGGTGCCCTTACCTGTAGGCCTGGTACTGATTCCACTTGTCATCATAAACACCTGACACTAGTAATGGGCGAATTTGTCCCGTTTCGCTTCAATGAAAAATTAGCGAATTTCCCACAAAATTCGCAAAACGTTGAAAAATCTTGAAATTCGAACAATTTCACGAAAAAATCGTGAAATTCGAATGTTTTCACAAAAAATCGAGCAATTTGTATGTTTTCCCAAAAAAATCAAGCAATTCGAACGTTTTCACAAAAAAATTTAGACATTTGAAAGTTTTCCCTGAAAAATCTAGCAATTCGAAAGTTTTCTTGAAAAAATCGTGAAAATGGGAAATTCCGGCGAATTTTCACAGGAGATTTGCGAATTTATTTGCCGGCTGCAAAACGCAGAAATTCGTGCCAGGTCAATTTACTACCTGACACCTATGGCTTCACACCTATGGAGTTTTTTCCAAAGCTGGAATTTTTTCCCTATTCATAAAAAATTTCATTTTTTTGCCCCACGTGCCACTTCCCGGACGGATAGTTTTCATGGGACACTTGGGGGCAGATTTATCAAGTGTTGAATTGAAAATTAGAATTTTAAATTTTCTAGGTTTTTTAAAAAAAATTCGACTTAGATTTTCGAGATTTATATTTATAGGCTATTTGACTATTATAAACCTGCCAAATTGCTGTTTTAGTCAACGGGAGATTGAAGGTATTAAAATTTACATTTTAATTCGATTCAAGTTTTCGGGTCAATCCTATTCACCCAAGTTTAGGAAATTCGATCAGTTTTGATTGGTCAAATTTCAAGTTCGTGGGAGTTTATGGGAGTTTTTAAAAACTCACATGAATTCGAAATTTGACCCTTGATAAATCTGCCCCTTGAACTTATCATTTAAAAAACACAGATTTGGCAGATTTGTTTTACAGCAACTTAAGCAGCCGAGGGGGTCACTCACCAGCATATAATGACTGCAGCGACACAGCTCCAGGTGACACAGCAGACACGACGGCTCTTGGAGTCATCATCTTCCTGAGAGGCGCAGCAGCAGAATTTGATTAAATACACGCAGATTAAGACGAGGCTGATGGCCAGGCAAAGTCCGGCAATGCTGGCTAAAAACAGAAGGGCCTGAGGGAAACAGAACAAGAAAGCCATCAGGACAGACTGCAAGTAAAAATGTCATTACCCTTTAAAGCAGAGGCATCAGACTTGCAGCCCTTCAGATGTTGCACATATCCATATCTAACAACCAACATCATCAGGCAGCCTATAGCATTTGAGATGACCTATTTATTGGGTTATTCATTGACATCTTCCATTTATTTCTGAAACATTTTTGTATCGATTTTGTTTGTCTTCTAGGATTCGTGTTTATTTTACTTTAAGGTGGTGGTAAAATATTGGGATGTCGCTTGGTGGGCTTTCAAACCATATTCACTTCTATATAGATCTATGGAAGCAACTACATTGTAAGCCCCGACACTAACAGTATAAGGTATGATTTGGAATTGTTCCATTTAAAAAGGGGTGCTGGGAGCAATGTTGTGGGAAAAACCTTAGATGGGATAAATCATTAAAAGTGTACCCTAAGAGTAATGGCAGAAAGGGCGATTGCGATCCTTTAAAATCAAAGAGCAGACGCTCACCCCATTCAAAATGAACTGCTGTCAAGTTCTGTAGGAATCACATTCACTTTGAATGGGGGTGTTTTTTAAAGTGTGATCCACTCCCTCCGAATTACAAAATGCTCAAAATCATGCTGCCTTCTATTGATCCTAATATTCATCTAAAATACACAGACAAGAAATATTCTGTGCAAATAGTATGCTAGACCCTCATATTCTATACCAGAGGATGTCAGACTTCTTCTCTTTGAAGGTGGACCTTTGGTCAGGGGACCCCATAGTCAGTAACAAGGAGGCACATATGAGAAAAATTGGTGTAAGCCATTCAGCCATTGTTCCAAGAATATCTGGTACTGTGGTTAACTGTTATGCCAAAGCTCACCCTCACTTTCTTCCCAAATGTCACCCAAATTAGCCTTCAAGATGAAGCCACCACTACAAGCCTCCACCAGAGAGCCAGCCCAACAGTTTGGGAACCACTGCCCTATGTTCTTTATAAGCATCATTAAATGGAATACAAACCCGATCCATTAAAAGTGTGTTCCTAATATGTACTACTACCTTTATTGTTGTGTCCTTCATTTCAAGCCCCTGTATTTGGCTTTCTCTCTCTCTCTCTCTCTCTGGAATTGTCCCTATCAGCAGTAATAGCTGCTTGGGAGACCTGTTAACAGACAGCAATTGTCCTACCTTTGTGCAGCTTAGGACCAAGTGTGAAGAACACTCTATACAATGTCATGCCTTCCAAGCCCAGTTTCTCTCACTCACAGTACATTAGCCCCCGTTAGAAGTTGTCCTTAGGGACCCACTACCCAGTAAGCTGGTATCATGCCTTTATAAAGCCCTCAATTATACAATCCCTCCCCCTTTCACTAGGGCACAAGCTAAATGGGTACATGTGCAAAATGGAGTTGCTTTCTAGAGTGCCGTTGGACCCTGCCCATGCCTTGGCCATTCCCCCAGCACTGACCCAACCCAGAACTGGTCTGTACAATAAAATTATTATCATAAATATAAAAGATAGCAGGTATAGCATACTATAGGGGTCATTTACAAGCATGGTTACAATTCTTCAGCATTTTCATGCCACTCATTAAAGGTACTGCCCAAACACGTTCCTTGCACTTTCATATAGTTGCGCCAAGGGAAATTGCACCCATCTTGCCTCTTCTGCTGAACTGCACACAAGGGCATCTATTGATCCAAGGGAACTGTAGAGCAACTGCCACCCTGTATGGTGGGAGTTTCAGGGTTCCCACAGTGGGCTATATAAGTAGGCTTATAGACTTTCTCCTAAGAAATCATGCACAAACATCATTTTAATGGCAATCTGGAATCCCAATTATGTGAATGTTACCAGCAACTTGCTACAACACACACGCCATTGCATTCCTTTGTATGCAATTTCAGCAGGCATGTCCTGAAATTGCACTTTGCACACTGCACTTGCAGTCGTAAATGATCATTTATGCCTCCTTATTTCTGCCATGTTGCTATTGTTGCTTCCATTTGTCCCATTTGAAACTGTTTGGAAGCAAACAGTTTCTAACATTCTGTTGCTCTTTTATCAGTCACTAGGTCCCAGCGAGCAGCAGCATTTCTCACATCCACAGGAATATTTTATAAAATAGAGAAACATTCCAAAAATCTCTAAAATTCGGTGCGTGTTTGATATCCTTTAATAAACAGGATTACAGACACAGTAAAACTCCTGCCAGCAGAGCTTACAATCTAATTACTGAGAGATAGTTGAATGTACGCTGCATCAAGTACCAAGGGTACAAAGCTGCTTCAGAACTGGTGCCCTACTGGTTAATGTTTAATTCCAGCTTTGGTTCCTATAGTATTGACCCACATTCACTTAATTGCTTTGCTGGATTAAACCAAAAAAAGATTGTCCCCATGCATTTTGTCTTTTTTTGCTCCGGGCACAGTAATATGTGCGGAGCCTGAGGGAGGATCATTACACAAATGCACTAATGAAATGGCACAGCACAAAGCAACAAGGACACACTCACTTCCGTTAAGATTAATTACAGTGATTCTAAGTGCAATGATCTCACTCACAGTGATTAAATAGAAAGGTGGGAGGGTCTATACTTATACTGGAAGGGGTCATAGACAGTCTTACTAAATATAGGCACTTTATCATCTTCATTCTATAAAGAATAATTGGCACCTTTCTAAGCAATGAATGTAATCTTGTTTATACAAAATAGTTACTTGGAGCTGAAATAAATATTGATAAAAATGGAATATTGTATGAAGTTGTATAGTTTTGCTACATGGGCTTCACTTTACTGCTTTAAAATGTATTGGCACTATATTGTCTACACATAGTTGATGTATGAAAATTGTGATAGTTGTACGATATGATATTATATCTTTGTGGATTTATCCACCCACTTCATGCCGGTCGACTGTATGTGAAATGCATTTTTGTACTGGTTAAATAAAGAATATATAAAATGTATTGGCACTTTTTTACTCTTGCATGGGGGACCTGCAAGATTTGCAAGATGATTGGTCAAAATGGTCTTCCAACTTGGCACACGTGTCCAGATGGTCGGCCATTGTGCCTGGCGCCATGTTGGTGGGCATCAGTTGAGGCAATGTGAACAGATACATTGTACTTACAAAGGATATAAATGCATGAACCTTTAATATAACAAGAAATAACAGACTCATGGGAGGGAATAGCACAGTCTTTAACCCCCACAGCTTGGGAATCCACAAGAATTTCCTGTGTTAAGCCAATGATGTGAACGACAGGAGTCGTAGTTCACTAACAGCTACATGTGCACAATCTTTTATTTAAATAAAGCCTAACTATATATATTTCTCACATATACCAGAGCATCGTACAACTGCACTGCTGTCACATGGATGAATGGTTCGCCTTACTGAAGGGGAAACTGCCTTTTGCATCCTAAAGGGTGACCTTTTGTTCTTGGCACATTATTGTAAATAGAATGGTCCCCTGAGCATTGTCTGTCTTGACCCTTGATGTGTCACAATCAACTAGCATCTCTTCTCCAGAGAAAACACAAGACTTTCTTTGTTCTATGTCAGACATCAAACAGTCCTCCAAGATAATATATCTATATCTATATATATATATATATATATATATATATATATATAGATATAGATATAGATATAGGTAAGGGATCTGTTATCCAGAATGTTTGGGTCCTGGGGTTTTCTGAATAACAGATCTTTCCGTAATTTGGATATTCATACCTTAAGTCAACTAGAAAATCATGTAAAAATTGAATAGGCTGGCTTTGCCTCCAATAAGGACTAATTATATCTTAGTTCGGATCAAGTACAAGCTACTGTACAAGCTAACGTACACATTTTACACCTATCGCACTCTTCATTTAGCTTTCCCTTTTATTTCTTATTGACATCTATACTCACACTTATACTCATATCTATATTCACACACATACATACATAATTGGGCACCTATACATATCATTTTACTTTGCCTTCATTATTGTGTTTCTATTATCAATTTTTTTAAAAAATGGGTGTTGGTTTGGGCAGTCTCTGTCTCTTATGGTCAGTTTGACAAGAGGAAGCATCCTATCAATTAGTTGTCCAGCACTTAGGTAAGTAGGTGGAAGAAGTCTAAGCCACTTCATCTGGTTCCTTTGAACTCAAAACTAGAGCTGCCACTGCCCCAAGTATTCAAACTCCCAGGGGAAAGGTTCAACTTAATCCCCACCCTGGTTCCTATTTTTCTATTTCCAACCACCCTGTTTCCTATTGTATACTTGCCAATAATCCAAGATAAGCGGACAGGACCACACCAAGTGAAAATAATTTGTTCCCTCCTGTCTACAACGTGAGCATCTCTCAACTCTAGTTGGAGAAATGTAGCTAACTTTTTGTGGTTGGAATGCTATTAAATAAAACAAAATGTATTAATTTTTAAATCAAGCAGAAGAGTCCCTTTTATGTTACAGAGACCTTGTAACTACCTCCCAGGTCTCCCACCCGAGGTCAGACACAACCAGTTGGCAAATGTTGAATCTTGAAAATCATGCATGGATAAATAAACAGTTCCTCCTATCTGGACTATATTGACTACTTGTTTTATTTCAGAACCAAATATTGAATATCTAAAGCTGTTGTCTGAGTGACACAACCTAGAAGTTGACTATATGAAGGGAAGTTCCCTTGCCAAAACAAATCTCCAACATAATTAATAGTATTCCTTTTCCAATAACCCAATTCCATTCTTTGAGATAATAAAGATAAATAGGAGCTGAACCACAGTAAAGAGTATATTGTTGCAGATAAATATACATATATTTACTGCACCCAAGCTCACCCTCCATATGACTTCCTTTCTTCTATTCCCCGACCCCCCCAATGAACCTTGTAAGAGAATTAATCGTAGAAAGATGCCTACATGTTTGGCTGTTGGTGTATGTAGGTATGTGTCTGAAGTTCAAGGTCTGAAGAGCAACCAGTAGACTTAGATTTAGATCCAGACTTCAACAACGGAAGTCTGGATCCATCACACCCCCAAAATACCAAAGCAAAAGTTGGAGAAGAAGGTACCACCAACAATGAGGGAAGCTCAGAGAAGCAAGCAATACAGTAATTTATTTTACGAGTGCACAACAAAATGCTCTTCTAGTCATTTTACTACAGAGCAACACACTGAATATTGCATTATAGTCACAGTCAACAAATAGTTTAAAAATACAAATAAAAGTATTTTTCCCATTTTTACCTTACTTGACATTTAAGAGTCTGCTTTTGAATATTTACGTTGTACAAGCTGATGTAGCATGCTGATTCCAGACATTTTTTGCATGAATTCATGAATTCTTTATAGCTTGGGAAAAAATATTTTGCTTGCCTATAATAGGAAGGTAATTCTAATCCAGTGCAAGATGCATGCAGTGGCTTATACAAAACTGGCAGTTACTGCTCCCCAACATGCCCTCCCCAAACAATGTGCATAGGAAAATGATCATAACTAAACTGTAACTAAAAACCCCTGTTTTGTAAACATATGCATTTGCATTTATATTGAATTACTTATGAGACAGGGGCCCAGGGAAGTGCATTGTAAGTAGCACTTCCCTTATACTTAAAAAAATTTTTATTAGCCCTAAGAGTGCTTCCACCACCCCCCCTAGATTTTTGTAGGAAAATGATTTACCCAAGCAATGAATAGAAAAGTCACTAGTCTAAAGCCGACAACTGATTGAGATAACTATATATATATGCATACACTAACTATAACATTTAGTATCACAATAGCCTCATTCCAAGAAATCATCCAAGCCCCTCTTAAAGGACATGTCAACCCAACAAATTAATAACATAATTCTAAGCAACTTTGCAATATACGTTAATAATTTTTTTTTATGGTTTTTAAGTTATTTGTATATGTATTGCTATTGAAAGCAGTGTTTGCCTGGGTCCCACCCTCAGAACAGACTGACCTGCTCTAAGCATACATGAAATTTCATGGACAACATTTCCCTGAATACAATTAAAGGATTCTGGTGAGGAAAAACACAGCAATGTTCTCACACTAGGAGGCTTACTTGCAGTGCATGGGTACACTAGAGGCTTGGCAGGTCATGAAGCCATGATGGGGCCAAACACAAGCCAATGACTGATGAACCAGTACCATTTTTGTAAAATCCCTACATTGACATACATTTTGCAACTACTCATCTAAATGGATGGTATTTGATTTCACAATGAACAAAAAAATATCGTGTTATAGTTATATCTTTGATCTGAGTGGGAAATATCCTTCTGTAGGCTAACTGATTCCACACTATCTCCCTGGCAGCATGGCTACAAACATCATTAACATCACCCTTACGTCTTCTATGATTCTATATTTCAAATAAAGAGCCAAAAGAGAACACAACCAAGGGTGCATGGTCTGGTTTGATGACATGGCTAAATTAGACTTCAATAAAACTTTCCTTCTAATGGGCTACACCCTTGGTTTACTCATACCCTACTGTATATACAGATTTACTATACAACTATGCCAGCAAAACCATTTAATAAAGAAGCTTAAGTTATAAGTGAACTGGAAAATACCAAAAATGTTCTATATTTAATTTGAGTAATTATTCCACTAGCAATAACCAAATCAACTATACAGGAATAGTACGGCATTATCCAAAATGCTCATGACATGGGGTTTTCCGGATAACATATCTCTCCGTAACTTGGCTTGTCATAGCTTAAGTCTACTAAAAATAGATAAAAAATGAATTAATTATATCTTAGTTGGGATCAAGTACAAGGTACAGAGAAAAAGGGATATCAATTTAAATTTGGTTTATTTGAATAAAATTGAGTCTATTGAAGATGATCTTTCATCTGGATATTCAGAATATCTAGCCAAGTCCCCTAGGTTTGTGTTGATGTTGAAATTTCTTGGATATTCCATCTATATTCTATAAAAAACGCTTCATTTTAAAAACTGTCTATTGGTATACAGTCATTCTATAATTAGTTCCTTTAATGTTCCTTGACTGCATATGTGACATGATATCCAGTATGATGGTTGAGAGATGATGCTTGTCAGAGGCAGTTTTCCCATGTTCAGAAGGAGCAGGCCTGTCTATGGGTCATTAGTTGCCTTATTCTGGCAGGAAGTTCATTAGGAGAACTCATTTACAGATGCCATAAAAATGTGACATTTTCTTCTTCCTATAGCAGCAGTTACCTGTCATTTGTTATGCAAAAAGGGACCATATTGCAACTCAAAGAAATGTCATTTTCCCAGAATTTGTTAGTTCATAAAATATTATTATTAGTATTATCAGCATGCATTTATAAAGCAACAAAAGAAGGAAGCAGGTACCGGCACACAGGTGCAATTCAAGTAGGGGAATTAACCCTTACGTGTTTATTCAGTCGACACACAACGTTTCGGGGGGCACTCCCCCTTCGTCAGGTGATACAGCCATACAAGTGAAACAGGTTTAAATACCCATAAGACACTCCTCCCAGGATCCCATTGTCCAATGTCCAGAACGGAATGCAAGATTATCCAATCCTGGGGCAATCCCAATTAGAAGTTTCAACACCATATGTGAAAAAAATCCAAGGTCCTAAACGAAAAAACCTGTTTCCAAAACGAAAAAGCGTAAACAAAAACCAAAAACATTTTTTATAAAAAATATATAAAACAGTAATCTAACGAATAAGGAAGATAACTTTCCCTAATAAATAGAAAAAATAGAAAAAAGGTTATGCCTCACCCTGGAAGTAGAAGACCTCATTACCCTTACAGTCCAACAATTACAGACGGGGCTGAAAGAGTTACGTCAGGAAACTCACCGGGTGGAGGAACAATACAAAGCAAAGGAAAGTCTGGAGACGTGCGAGGTGAAACTGAGAGAATTACAAGTAACCATAGAAAAAATGCAGCAAGAGATCCTGCAGAACAAACTGAGGAAATTCAAGCGAGACACAAGGGACTACGAGAGGGGAGAAGTATATTCCTGGAAGGAGGGAAGGAAAAATTTCCGCACGAAGAGAACGGCCATTTCTTCAGGATCAGAGCCATCTTTCTCACAGCAATCTTCGGAATCCGATACATCTTTACCCTCATCTGCCCAGGCCTCACCGGCTTTTTTAGGAAAAGATCGGACAATCACACCAGGATACGGCGCGGAAAAGGACACAAGAAAAAAGCATTACACAAGGAACAAAACCAGGAGGTAAATAATGTATTTAATTTATCCTCTTATTCAATATCACCATCGGAATTGTCTGTACTTAACAAAGGGTTAAATTTTGTCCCTGTACATACTAACCCTCCTTTTGACTTTACTGTGGATTTTTTTAAATTTATGCGTTCACTTAAACTTAAAGTTTTCTTTGCTGATAAGGAAACAACGAAAAAACAGGAGGACATGGAGCGGAAATTGGTTTCTAAATTACAAATTAAAAGCTCTTATATGCCACCATGTAATGTCCCAGCCCTTGATACTTTTGAGACATTAGTTAAAATGGATATGGAAAAATACTTACAGAAACAAATTAAGCCTAGGTGTAATAATCTTAATGGTCAAGAGTGGGCTGCCATTAACCAATTACAGGAAAATGGAGAGATAGTTATCTGTAAGGCAGATAAGGGAGGGGGCATTGTCATACTTAACAGCACTGATTACGATAAGGAAGCCATGAGACAGTTGGGTAACAGTATGCATTATAAAAAAGTTGAAGGTAACCCTATGATTAAGCTGAAAGATCAGATTAATGTATATTTAAACTCATCTGTGATGGAAGGAATAATTACGGAAAGCATGTTAAACTTACTTATGTGCAAAAATGCTCAGGTCCCACACATATATTTTTTACCGAAAATACATAAATCGGTGGTAAATCCACCGGGAAGACCCATTGTATCTAATGTGGGGTCACTTCTTCAACCTTTGGCAATTTTTGTGGACCTGGCATTACAGGAAATTGTTCCAACACTCAAACCATGCTTACGTGATACTACAGATTTCCTCTCAAGGTTGGGAAGCATTAAAGCCCCCCAGACTGAGTTTATTCTATGTTCTTTGGACGTTCGTGATTTATATACCTCAATTCCACATGAGGAGGGGGTGGAATGCATTCAGAAGTATTTAAGCTGTACTGAAATGCCCACTTATAAAGTGAATTTTGTATGTACATTGCTTGAAATGGTCCTGATGAATAATTTTTTTACCTTTAATAAGGATTTCTACTTACAGGTACAGGGCTGTGCAATGGGTGCCAATATGGCACCAGCATATGCAAATATTTTTATGGACTCTTTTGAACAGGCATTCATCTTCTCTAACAATGTTTTTGTCCAATTTATTGACTCCTATATGCGCTATATGGATGACACCTTTTTCATCTGGAAAGGCACTAAAGATCAGCTTGACTCCTTCTTGTTGTATTTAAATTCAGTCCATCCTACAATTAAATTCACACTTGAATGCAATGCTAAGAATATTCACTTTTTGGATGTAAACGTAGAATGGAAAGAGGGAACCTTTTATACAAGTTTATATACTAAGCCCACTGACAGAAATAATTTGTTGAGACCAACGAGTTTCCATGCACCAGGTCTGTTTAAGGGGTTACCTAAAAGCCAGCTGATGCGGGTTAAAAGAATTACCTCTACTGAGGAGTTATTCATACAAGAATCTGATAATATGATGGACAAATTCATTGCAAGGGGCTACAAACAGGAGTCTCTTAAAATAATGAGAGACGAAATAGCAAAAATCCCCAGGGAAACATTGTTGCAACAAAAGAAAAAAGAAACATTTAAGAGAATCCCATTTGTGTCAACTTATGACAGAAACTCTAATTTTGTTAAACAAACCATTCTAAAATATTGGGGGATCCTTAGGAACGACCCTAAAATTGGTAACTGTTTCCAATCTCCACCCATCTTCTCCTACAAACGAGGGAGAAATATTGGGGATCTAATTAAGCGAAAAAAGGCCCCTCCAACTGTAAGGCAGATCCCTTTCGGCACCTATCCATGTCAAAACTGTGGCCATTGTAATGGGATCATTAAAGGTGATAAGGTAATGCATCCCCTGAAAGGTACTCCCCATAAAATCAATGGGATACATTCGTGTAACACACAAGGGATCGTATATTGTATTAAATGTCCATGTGGCATGGCATATGTAGGCCAGACACAAAGATCTGTAAAGGTGCGCCTGAACGAACACAAATCCGTAATTCGCAATTACCAACCAGAGGTAGGGAATACACAAATTAAGAAGAAACACGAAACGATTTTGGCAAAACATTTTTATGAGCATAAACATGGTGTATCACAGTTGCGTTGGCAAATCCTGGAAAAAGTGAATAAAAAACATGGACAGGATTTCAAACAGAAATTATTACAACGGGAAAGTTATTGGATATGGACCTTACAGACTCAGGCTCCGAAAGGGTTGAATGAGGAATTCAGTTTAATGTGCTTTATATAATAAGGACTCCTGGATATATTGTTCCGTTTGCTTAACCATCTTCTTTTTACTTTTTTCAGATACTAGAATGAAAAACTTGAAATGTACTTCCAGGGTGAGGCATAACCTTTTTTCTATTTTTTCTATTTATTAGGGAAAGTTATCTTCCTTATTCGTTAGATTACTGTTTTATATATTTTTTATAAAAAATGTTTTTGGTTTTTGTTTACGCTTTTTCGTTTTGGAAACAGGTTTTTTCGTTTAGGACCTTGGATTTTTTTCACATATGGTGTTGAAACTTCTAATTGGGATTGCCCCAGGATTGGATAATCTTGCATTCCGTTCTGGACATTGGACAATGGGATCCTGGGAGGAGTGTCTTATGGGTATTTAAACCTGTTTCACTTGTATGGCTGTATCACCTGACGAAGGGGGAGTGCCCTCCGAAACGTTGTGTGTCGACTGAATAAACACGTAAGGGTTAATTCCCCTACTTGAATTGCACCTGTGTGCCGGTACCTGCTTCCTTCTTTCGTGCAGTATCGTGGAAGTGCCGACTTCCTAGGGTCTGAGCACCAGGTCTACTACTCCTTAGGGCTCGGGTGTGCACGTGAGTGTGTGTCTTTATAAAGCAACAACACATTCCACGGTGCTGTATAATAAATGGGTTTATACACTGAACATACAAAATTACATAAAACCAAGGATACAAGAAATGAAGATAAAGACAAACATTGGAAAGGATTGGGGGTCTCAATCATTCAGCCATAGTTCAAATAGTATCTAGGAAAAGGAATAGGTTAAGTTAAGTTCTTAGATATATCTATCAAATAGACATTCTCCTAAATTTTTTTTATTTATCTATAACATTAAGGGGCAGATTTTTCAAGGGTCGAATTTCGAAGTAAAAAATACTTTGAAATTTGACCATCGAATTGAAATACTTCGACTTCGAATATCGAAGTGAAAGTATTTTTCACCGAATTTGGCCATGGAACAATCAAAGTAAAATCGTTCGATCAAACGATTTGAACGATTTTAGCGTACAATCGAACGATTTTACTTCGATGTGTGAAGACTTAGAAAAACGGTCTAGAAGGTCCCCATAGGCTAATATAGCACTTTGGAAGGTTTAATTTGGCAAAGTATTGAAGTCAAAGTTTTTTTTAAAGAGACAGTACTTCGATTATCGAATGGTCGAATATTCAACGATTTTTACTTCTAATCGAAGTCGAAGTAAATTCGAAGTCCTAGTATCCTATTGGATGGTCGAAGTATCCAAAAAATTACTTCGAATTTTTTTACTTAGAAAATTTCCTCTAATTCACTTGGACCCTTGATAAATCTGCCCCTAATTGTTGTTATGAACTTCAGGGAATCTGAGAAAATGTTGTCCCCCAGCAATGTCTTGAAACCTTGAGTCTTCTGCTTTAGGACCATTCCCAAGATCTCCCAGTAGTTCATTTTCCACCTGTTGAGCTTTGGCCTGAACTTGGCCTCAACAAAACCATAACCTCTACTTCACCTCCAGTTGATAAGTAGGTTGCAGATGTATAAATATTGCTGTAACAACTATGCCCTCCTAGAGTGGCCAGTACCATGGTTAAGGAAATTAGGGTCTAAAAGCTTTTAAGCTCTGTCTAGTCCTTCTTCAGGCATAGCCTCATTATTATGCTGGACAATGCAGAAAGCAGATAGATCTATAAACCTTGTGAGTAATGTATTGTCTTGCTATTAAAAGGTGATTTCTTTTCTGCTTGTCAGGCTGGAGGAGCTTTTCTTCTATTAAATATTTTGATTTGTAGCCCCAACGCACAGCTTGATTTCTAGCAGAGTTTTATCCTTAAGATGTAACTGCCGCTCAGACTGAGACAGGTGAACAGATGTCTCTAGGGGAGATACAGTATTGTTTACATTAGAGTTGTATGATAAGGCATTTAGTCGGGCTGTTAAACAAAATGGAAATCGATAAGAATAACGAGACAAAGAAAATTAATTAGAAACAATCATTTGAAAAAAAGGGATGGCAATGGAGTCTATTTAGAATTTGGCTAAAACAACAGACTGACGGCAGAGTTATAGCAGAGGGGTGAGACGGTCAGTATAAATCACTGCCAGTACATGACTACAATGCAGTGTAAAGACTTTGCAGGGGTCTAGCCTTTGTGAACAAATGATATATAACTCCCTGCAGAGTATTCTCCTGTGATGAAGTCTAGAGGAGTGATCCTCAGCCAGCAGCTAGTGAGAAACATGTTGCTCACCGACCCCTTGGATGTTGCTCTCAGTGGCCTCAAAGCAGGAGCTTATTTTTGTTTTCCAGGCTTGTTTTCGTTGCATAAGACCAGGTGTACTGCCAAACAGAGCCTCCTGTAGGCTGCCAGTTCACATGTAATCCCATCACTTATTTTGTTCCACCCCAGACATTTTTTATGCTTCTCCCCAATTTTTTGAATGTGGCTCATAGGGTGTGATGTGCAAATCTGTCCTGTTTCGCTTCGGGAAAAACTGCTAAAAAATTAGCGGAACAGCTAAAATTTTTATTTTGATTTGGAATCAATAGGCGACAACATATTTTTTATGAGTGCAACTTTTTTCCTCACTCCAAATGTGCATTAAGGTTTATGAGTTTTTTTTCTTATTTTTTGTCTCAGCGACTTTTTGTCCAAATGTGAATCCATGGCTGGTGAAAAAAATTGCTTATAACTACTCATGGGTAAAAAGGTTGGGTACCCAAGGTCTAGAGCAATGCCTGCACCCACTGCAATTACATAGGGAAACAACAGCCACATATTGAAGTTAATCAACAGCCACAGGTTGGGGATCCCTGATTTGAGTTTTCATTTGGCAGTTAGAGCCCAGAGGTTCTCCTCCTGATTGGCATATGTGTGGACACAAAGCAGATGTCAGTCACCATGTGGCACCCAAGATGACAACTTTTGGAAGCCTAGAGTAGTTCTATGAGAAGGACTGACAGAAATCCATCTAGTCCCTGTCTTTGGACACAAAGAAGACGTCAGTCACCACATGGCCCCCAAGATGACAACTTTTGGATACCCAGAGTAGTTCTAGGTGTAGGACTGACAAAAATCCATCTAGTTTGTACTAAGATAGCTCTTAAGAACTGTTTAGTAAATAGTTAAAGCAGGTGAACATGATAGTATCTGGGGAAGGGTGGAGTCAAACCATAAAAGTTGTATATAGGCCATTCCTATAATAAACTCAACGTAAGCATCTATTTGGCACCATGCAAAGCACATCTTAACATTATTACAATGGTAAATGAGCCTCAGTGTGTTCTATTGTACATTAAGTGCACTTCAACCCCTCCAGGTGCACTTTGTAAGCAGCTCATGCAATTTGCTGATAACTTTAATATGTGCTTATTGAGTGTGGGTATGTGAGGGGGCGCCAACCAAAGGGAACTATAATAGACAGAGCTTGTAAAACAGTAACACAACCAGACATGACTGTTAGGGGAATAGTTATTAAAATCTGAATGCTAAAAACTCAAAGAATTTGAGTTTATTTTACTATAAAACCTTGAATTTTTCAAGATTTATTATACCCCGATGATGCAAAAAGTCAGAATCCAAAAATCTGCCATCTCAGACCTGCCGAGGTTGTGTATAAGTCAATGGGAGAGGTCCCTATCCTATTTGGAAGTTTCTGTGATCTGCGCTGGAATTAGCCCAAAAATGCAACTATTTTGAGCTTTTTCAGGCAAAAAAATGAAAAATTCAGACTATTTAGGAAAAAGCTCAGAAAAAAACATTCTATTTGGGTTTTCGCAAGATTTTATTGAGTTTTCCCCCGCTACAATTAAATTGTGCTTTTTTAATAATAAATAAGGTCAAATCGTGGATTCTAGTTTGGGTAGACTTTTTTATTTTAAAAAAATCAGCAAAATTCTGATTCTGATAAATAACCCCCTTTGTGTCGAACACTGGTAACATTCCACAGGGCTTCAGCACTGCAATCATCATCATTATCAATTATTTATATAGCACCAGCAAGTTAAGTCTGTATTTTAAATAAGCAGTGAGGTTTATCATCTTATCAAAAAGTAACTGATCTGTTTCATTAGAGCTAGTGATGGGAATCTGTGCAGTTTGCGTCGCCCAAAAAATTGCGAAATGGCGAAAATTTTTCCGAAAGTCAATGGGCTTCAAAATAATTTTGTCATGTGTTAATTTTTATATGCACGACTATTTGGTCCAAATGCATTAAAGTCAAGGGCGTCGGTATAATTTTTACGCATTTTTGGGCGAATTTCTCCCATTTCGCTTTGCTGAAAAATTTGAATTTCCCACAAATTTCCCACAAAATTCACGAAAATTAGCAAAACACCAATTTTGACGCCCGCGCCAATTCGCGGCAATTTTGATGCTCATGTCAATTTTGACGCCGGCGTTAAAGTCAATGGGCATCCAAATAGTGTTGACGCGTGACAGTTTTGATGCGAGTGATTTTTCAGGCGCACGTTCAAAAAAAATTTTCCGCAGTTTGGCGTATTTATTCACCGCCGGTGAAATGTGGAAATTCATTGCAAATTCATGCCCGCCGAATGTATTCATCCATCACTAGCCGCGGATTGTCGTCGCAGTTTCGTGAATTCATTCGCTTTGGGCAAAACTCAGAAGTTCGCTGCAAATTCGTGTCTGGAGAATTTATTCGCCCATCACTAATTATAGCAAATAGTGAAAATATATTTTTCTCTCATTTTTTCCAATATGGCGAATGCTTTGGGTTTACAGGAACTACACCACAGTAACTGGGCAGTGCCGGATCGCACTGCTATAAAACGTTCAGAGGCACCATGTTGTTTAATGGCAGTAGTAATCTTTTCATCTTAGTGGTGCTTGGAAGGCTGAATACAGAACACAACTAGGCAGACAATTGGCTTGGGAAGAGAGAAAGAGGCTCTGGGATAGAAGGAATCTGATATGAGGTGAAGGCAGAAGAATAGGAGAGCAAAAGAGACACAGACAGCAATGTGTGGGAAACTGGGGGGGAGTGAGAGAAAAGAGAGCACACTAAACAAAGAGGGCTCGGAAGAGAAAATTAGAGTCAGTAAGGGGGCAGAAGCAGGAAGGACTATCAGAGAGCGAGATGCAGACTAGAACTGGTGCAAATGGTGGGAACACTTCACTGGTACAAGAGATGAAATCAAGGACAGATGTGCTTAACCCGGTTCCCAAGGATCCTCCTAATTAAATTATATGTGGTTTTCCAATGAATGTCCTATAATATATACATTGTATACAATTCAACTCAGCAGTCAAATGAAGATCCCTCTTTGGGTTTTTCCCTAAGGTAGGATTTCCAAAAGCAATGGACATAATGAAAAGAATTTAACCTAATTCTGTATAAAAGTGAATGCAAATGTAGACTTGCATTCATACGCCACGCCATGTCTATGTCTGAGTTATGACAAATTAAGAAAGATATGAAAGCAGTTTATGGCATGACAGTTAGAAGGCTAATGTCCGACATCATGTTCTCTCCACCAGCACAGAAAACTTTGATACCACCAGTGCCTGATGCTATTAGCTGTAATGGCATCATATAGATGGCACCAGCCACAATCAGTGGTATTGTCCATCAGAGGTTTTTCATAGCAGATAAAACGCCACGTCTAACATTTCCATAATTAAGGAGAACTTGGCATTTGTTGGGGCTTGACAGACGCCATTTTTTTTGGACATCTCACTTTCTTTTGGGCATGACACTTCAGGTCACAGTGCTCAGGGATGAATGCTGATGGAAACTGTTATTTACTGATGGAACTATAGATAAACATAAAGTGAGTTTTTCCAATATCAAGCCACAAAATCTATAAACAATGGCCCTTTTTTTGATGGGCAACAGCAGAATTACTAAGACCCTTAGAGATTCAAGTCCTAAAGAGCTGAGCTTAGACCTTAAAGCACTGCTATTGGGCCCTGTGTCGTGAACCAGACTAGTAGTGTGAGAAATGGATTGGGCCTTGCAGGAAACATATTCCTCTTTGGGTCACATGGTATCACAGGCCGTCTTAATGATCCAGTTTACGGATGGCAAAATGTTCAGATCAGCAAAACTAATATCATAATGTGGGGGGGGGTCTGTGTGGCCAAAGATCTGTTTGTTTGACATATGTATCTTTCTATGGATGGCCAACTGTAATCTGAAGATACAATTCTTGGGGTTGACTTTTAAAATCCTTGGTTTTTGCTTTTCTTTCCCTTGGCCTCTCTGCCACACGGAGAAGAAGCATTGACTGATTCCTTGTTATTTTTAAAAGACACGTAAGAATTAAAAATAAAATATAAGTAAAAAAACCGGGCCATTATCTCCATGGCAACCAACATGACTGGAAGCATTAGGATTTATTCAGGATATGGTATAGAGCTATTCACTAGTAGTGTTGTCCTAGTTTCCCTGTCTTACAGACTTTGCTGCATCTGCTGCATCTTTGCGTTGTATTTCTGCTTCACAGATGGCGGAAACATTTTAGCACAGATAACATAAATACATGTTCTGTCTAACTTTAAGCCCCCATCTTAAAACCCTACTCTTAAAAGTCAAATCATCATAATCATTTCATTACTGCTGCCAGGCAGATCTCCTGCGAGCGAGATCACCTCGACTGTTTATTTAGGGAGAGTAAACACATCCTGAAACCAATTCGAGAGGCCGTGTTTCCTAGTAATGCAGCTTAGTGACATCCCTTATACTACAACAATGAGGTCAGTCTAGTAAATATTGTGCTGTTAGTTAATGCTTGACATCACAACTCTTTTAGAAGTACATCTTTTAGAAATCCAGGGGCAGTTGTTTGTTTTCATTGGGTTTTTGGGCTTGTAGCTCGGCATGTTCTCAATGACGGGGAAGCCTGAGGTTGTGAGCCTTTTAACGCCGAACGAATATTTCTATATTTGTTGTGAAAGCGATCGACCAGGTCCACTGCTTTCATATGTCTATTACATGATTCCCTTTGATAAGTTAATGAGAATCAGCCGCACAGATGAATCCGTTGACAGAAAAGCAATTTACGTACGTCCTGAGAAGTCATCTATGCGGATACAATGCTGGATTACACGTAAGCAGCTGTAACTAGGAAATATGGATTGACAAATGTTTTTGACCCTGTTACTGGTCACCAAACCAATAATTACTCTTACGACTAGTGATGAGCAAAATCTTTTGTCGTGTTTCTCCGCGAAAATGGGTGAAAAAAATTGTTGCGTCATAAATACATTGTTGCCCATAGACGTCAATGCATTAGGCAAACTTTTCTCCGTTTTGCTAATTTTCAGCAAAATGGGTCAGATTCGCCCAGGCTACTTACAACTCCTTCATCAAAGTCACTCAGCATGGCACTGATCAGTATATCGAACCAGTTCGGTCTTCTCATCTAAACACTACATTTTGTTACTTATCCACTTCAAGATGCTTCATACATGTGCCATTCTTTTGTATGTGCCTTAGGTCAGACTTTATGAACTTGGTATGCGCAATTTGGAATCCATTAAAAGTCAACATAGACTTCCTATGACTCCACCAGAAATGAGAGCAGGAGTCATAAATACAGTGTTAACCAGCACAGCGCCATGAGCAGTAACTGAGTGAAGAGCACAGGTTATTCGCCCAAAGAACATCAGGTCACTCAGTGGGCACCTTCGTTGAAAAGCAGCTGTGCCTAAACTGTATGGCCTGGTGTATATACCTCCACACCCAAACCCCAAACTCTACTACCAACATGTTGGTTAAAATGCATAGCAAGCTGGGGAAAAGCTTTGTTCTATAAATTCTTCCTGCAGGCAGAAGCTTGAAGAAATGTAAGGTAACAGTTCCACATCTTTAGAGGTTCTTCAGCAAATGCAATATTTCAGGTGTAGAAGTCCATTAGCTGACAGAATATCCATATATTGCAATTAACTAAATAGATCAATACTTTTTGCACCACTGGTTGCCTTATCTCTTAAATCACCTTCCTACTATCCTCCACATAGTTGCTACCACTCATCCCTATAACACTCAATCCTACCATATTAATGTTTAACCCTAAAAGTAACATACATGCCCACTAGATGCTTTGATACATGGACTGAGGATAGATTAACCCGAGTCTTATGTTCAAGTCAGCACTAAATATCAATCAAATAATGTAAACCATGACCAAATCATGAAAGTAATGACCCCCATGCCATTTGGAGAACCAACGAGATAAAGGCATCTAAAAGAAAAAGGTATGTACACCACTCACTGGCAATTTAATGACATTATATGCTGGGCAATGTCACACATGGTTATTGAGTTATTGAGTGTAATGATTTTATATAATTGTGTTGTCAAGTGTAACATTTGTAAAATGAGTGTTACCTTGGAAAAAGCTCTGTGTATAGCGCCATTGACTAGTATTGCAGTTTACATAGAATTTTACACTACTTTTCATGCAAATATTCTTTTCCACTTGAATTTGTCCATTTAAAGGACACCTTTTGGGCAAAGATATTATCCCCAACCAAAGGTGTGAGCTAATAGAGCCTGCACTCAGGTTGTTGGTAAGAGTATTTTTTTTTTAATTGCTCCCCCCCATCGCTAGGCAACCCGCAACCAGAAGGAGATTCCTATATAAATGGCCATGTTGGGGCACACAAATGCACATCATGAGCGAATGCCATGACTTGCTTATTATTCATGTGATGATAGAGGCGCATTTGCGCATGTGCTTAACCAACATGGCCGCCTGCACCAAGAACCCCCTTCCCGGTGCGAGTGTCCTAGTGCTTATAATATGTACAGTGACCCAGGGTGTCCAAATTGTGTACAACATGAACAATCAAAAATGCATTAGAGGACTTAACCCTCAGGCGACTGCAATTTCATCCAATTATAATGTAAAAATGAAATACAGTTTATTAATCTATATGGTAATATACCAGCACAATTAAAAACACCCAAACCTATTAAAATAATGGCACTACAGATTTAGTTTGATGGGCCCCTATATAACTTTATAGTTATAGTTTATATAACTAATATTTGTTGAAATAATGAATGCGTCCATGTAGTTACAATATTCCCAATGTCAACAAATATCCATCGCGATTTCGTTGGTTGTATATGCATGATAGAATGAAGTACTTTATATCCTCTACTGTTACAGAGCCAAACCTGTCTACACTGTGGCCCCCTGTTATATAGTTTGTAACTTGTTTTTATGGAAAAGGCCAGCAGTTTGGGCTGTCTTCTTTTCACTGGTGCGCAGCGCTTTCAGCCTGTCCGTTTGCCAGAGAACAGCCAATGCCTAATCTCAATGATATTTTCACAAACACCTTGCATGCCTTTAACTAGAATGTCAGTGTATGGGAAGGGATGTCCATTAATACCACCATGCTACTCTTCCTTCTTCAAAAACATATCCCTCAACCAGAACATTTATGTGGATAATGCATTCCATTATACAGTAAATAGAAGCACATTAGAAGTCTCCATGGATTTCTGTGATCTTAATAAAGAAATTGGCTAAGGAACTGGACACAGTGTCGGACTAGGCCTCCTGGGGCTCACCAAAAAACCTGAATGTTGAGGGCCCACTCTTTCAACAGATAGATGTAGATGGGGATAAATATAAAAGGTGTCCCGTAGATCTATGGTGGAAATAAGAAAGGGCTGGTGGGAATTCTCCTTGGCTGGGAGATTCTCTGATACATCTATAGCCTTACAGACATCCTCTGTGACTCCTAATTTCCTCATATGTAACAACAAGTTGTGCTTGTACAATATATACATAGCATACGCATGGAATACTCTATAACTAGGGTTGCCAATAGTGATGGGAGAATAAATTGGCCTGGCACAAATTCACAACGAATTTCCACACATTGCTGCCGGAGAATGAACTCGCAAAACACCTGCGAAAATTCACTGCCATTAAAAAATTTTGGTCAACACTATTCGGACGCCCATTGACTTTAACGCCAGTGTCAAAATTTAGGTGAGTGACTTTTCGGACATGCATCAAGAATTGATGCGGCTGTCAATTTTCAAGTTTCACAAAATTTTCGCAAATTTTTCAAGAAATTCGTCCATCACTAGTTGCCGGCTTTTCCTTCCTTTAAATCCGGATAGGGGGTGGCACCAGTGATGTCAGAGGCGGGGTTGACGATGCAAGGGGGTGGGCCAGTGATGCAGAGGGGCAGGCCAGTGACATGGCGGCTCTTGATTAGCCAAATCGCTCCAGAAGCAGGAGACAGACTTGCCCAGTTTTCAGACTTTTGAAAACCGGGCACACAAACAAGTTATAACTAAGGTTGCCACCTTTTTAAAAATTCTTTACCGGCTGGTGGGAGGCGGGGACACAAAGGGGCGGTGTGTGACATCGAAATGGGCGGGCTGTGATGTCAAAGGGGACGGGCCGCGCCACGGACGCCAAAAAAAAAAAGTAAGATCAAGGGGATTAGGGGCAGGCCAAGGCCTCTTTTTAATTGTATTACAAATTTACCGGCAGCTACATTGCCGGTAAATTTTTAATACCGGCAACCCTAGTTATAACACACACAAACAAGTTATAACACATACAAACAAGTTATAACACACACAAACAAGTTGCTTGAATGAATTGCTCTTCATTTCCATGAGTTTTGCCATCACTGACAACTGCACATTCCAATTATAAAATGTATTGTGCAAAGCAAGTAATATCTCTAAGCAACAAATACCATTTTCAAAAGGAATTTCCATTCCCATTTATATGTGAGTGTATCTGCACACAAGATAACACAGCAAGGACCGGGTTGTACTTGCAGTGTGATATTCCTCAACAGTATTCTCAGGAAAATTGTTAAAAGATTAAGGAAAATCCAACGATTTGGCAGGAGCTTAACATTCTAAATCCAAAGCCATGATCCTCTGAACTCCCTGAGCCAGAGACGGCATGAATGCTCAGAAGGGTGCCCATCTTGTATCCTGTTCACTGTGGGGAGGACACACATATTTATCCTTGATTTTAGATGAAACAGTGGACCTTATTCAGTTTATTTTTTATATTCAGTTTTCAATTTGCATTAGGAAACCTACTCACCCAAGAAAATACAGAGCACATTATATAGAAGCCAAGGGAAAATAGTATTCTACTTACAGTTATTATATTTATAGTTTTTTTTAAGCCACTAAAAAAGCCAAGTGAAATTAGGGGACTATGCATTGTTCACACTGTCATGCTGCATTGCTTCTCTGTTTCAGCCCCAAACAATCCATATGTTTCAGTCCTGGGTCTATTTTATACCTAGCAATTCCTTTGTTTTCAAAAAGTCACCATAATCTTTTTTTCAGAAGAAAGTTATTTACATACAATTTGGCATAACAGGTGCCCTGTAACATGAGTAGGACCTATCCTCTGCTCTGCTCATATAAAATGTAACATATATATATATATATATATATATATATATATATGTATATATATATATATATATATATACACTAATGCTAATGGACCAATGCTTTCATTCACATAATGTTTGAGCAAAGCAACTTCCAAAGAAAAACCATACCCAACTGTAACGGTCCCCTAATGCTACATATTTGCATTGTGATCAAATAAATAACCTCTTGTTACAAATCAGGACCCATGTATTTCTAGAATTTCTAGAAAGTGTGGCATAATAAAGGCTATTGAGAAATGGCTGAAGGTTTTTACACATATACAATGATGTCATGTGGGTACTAGTTTGGGTGCCATAGGTCTAGCACCCTGGGATGCTGATTTAGTGCCTTTTATTGGAGGGGGTATTTATTATTAACATGTATTTATATAGCGCCAACATATTGCGTAGCACTGGTATTGGTAATTACCAAAAACTCCTTGGTATAAATTAATGCCACTTCATTACCACTCCACACCAAGATTCCCAAATTGGTGAGCAAAACAGGACTGATTGGATTGCCAATGAGAGGACCACACATGGGATCCATGCACACCTATTGGCTGAGTACTGCATCCATGGCCTTGCTGTTCTTGCCAGACTGCATTCTCTAGTCTTTTTGATTGATGATTTTTCAGGGAGGCCATTGTTTTGCCCAATATAGAGACCAATTGACTTACGTGTTCGAAAGTAGCCAAGTTGGACTCTGTATAAACATGTATAGGTAATCTGACCATTCATGTCCAGCCATTTTTTATCTCATGACATTCAGCCACAAATGGGCAAGGACAAACTTTACCAATAATATTGTTGAGCCCCTATAGCCAAGTAATCAAATTGCATGGCAAGAAGGAGGGAGGTGTGAAATGTGGTCCATCTGAGTTGAGTAACAATCCCAAAACCCAGACCAGACACCAAGGTTCAGGTTATGGCTTATGCTTCTTCCTATAACAGACCCTTTTCACGTCAGGAGGAGCCCTTTGCTACTCGGATGCAACAGGTCTTAAAGTGAGAGCACAAAGACAAGGGTACTGAGCAGGCAAGGGAATCAGAGCATGTTACAGGAGGAAAGATTAAGCATAGTCGTGGAACAGGCTGGGGTAAGTAACTGATCAAACAGCGCAGTACAGAATCAGGATCCAGAAGAATAGTCAGTAATCAGGCAATCTCTGTTCTGGCAGCGAATCAGCAAGGGTCAAGGACAGGCAAGGTCAGGAACAGTAAATTAGATCAAGAGCACACCCAGGAACTTTCTCAGATGAGACCTAAATTGGGCAGTGAGTCAGTGCAAAGCAGGGGGTTATATAGTTAGTCTAATGGCTTACACAGTTCGATTGTGACCAGATTAGCAACAGGTGAAAGAAGCAATGACTACTTGCAAATACAAAGACCACAATAGCAGTGAACCAGGACCTTAGCTGTCTGCTCATCTGGAGTAGAGGCAATACAGACAGCATGAAAACACTGGGTCACTGGTTCAACTCCAGGCAGGATATTACAACTGCCTTATACACATGCTGAAGACAGACATCAACAGACCTGTTTTCATGACTTCAAAATGTCATCTTGCTGCTACAGAATTTCATAAGTTATAGGAAACTTGTATGATGGTTGGGCAATATGGTTTAAAATTGTTCAATTGCCAAGTTTAAAGAAATTCTAAGATCCAATCACGACTGGTAAACTTAATCTTGGGTAGCATTATGAGTCTTTCTTAGACGTAGCCATCAGCCTTAAAAACAAAGTGGGAGGAATGTAAACAAACATCTAAAGATGAAAGCAAATAAAAATAGCATCCATGCTGTTTGGGCTGGAATTATAGCCTTGAGGAACCCTTGAGAGATGCAATTTACATGAAGTCACACTGAGAAACACCCACTCGCTCTTGGTGTATATATTTGTTGCGCAAAGGATGAGCTCAGATTCTCCTCTGAGTTCCACAAGGTCATCGCCCTCACTGTCTCCTACAGGCATAGTTCAGCATTACAAAGTAGAAAGTGACTTTTATGAGTCATATTCTCAGCACTCATTTTACAGTGTGAGATTTTCATTGAACAAAAGAAAATATAGGGAATAATGCCTATAAGTTATTATAGAAAGCCCAACTGGAAGGTGAATTAAGATAAAATTCTGAATTTACCACTACTCCCCAATATGTTTTTGGAACTGTTGACTATTGGACGACACAGTAATGTTTTTGCATATCTGTAACCTTGTTTTAAGTTGGCCCTTTAATGTAAGACAACCACTGCCCTTATAAAAACCTATTAACTCCCTTCTGCCTGGGTACCAAGAACAGAATAGAATCAGAAATTACCAATCCACACTATTCTCTATCCCAACAGACAATCTATAAAAAGGCATTATGTATTATTTTGAGAATCTTTTTGTTGGAACAGAAATGACAATTGCAACAACCAGGCTTAAACTGTAAGCATTTATAGCCTAAAGTATGTTGTGGGCCTGTCTTGATTTAAAAAAACTATGGAGCCAACAGGATTGTCCAACATCCAGAATGGCTGTGCCTTTTCCAGGTTTATCCTTATAATGTAGAATTATTTCAAATGCACTAGTCTTTACAATAGAGACTTTATAGAGATTATCCTACATTAAAATGTGCCAACCATTCACACCCGTCTAATACATTAATTCTATCATCACCCCAAAACTAAGCTCATTCTTGTTCCACCTCAAGAATATCTCAAGAAAAATGAACTGTAGAAAGCTATTTTCAACAAGGTGTTGTACACCCGTGGGTGAGCCCAAGATGTGTGGAAATAGTGTTACTTGCTACCAGTGTATTCGGGGCACTGTGAGGCTATGGGCAACTCCCTTCAGCTCTCAGCAGTGTGTAGTGGCCCCTTTAAACATCTTACCCTCAGGTGGATCCTGGGTGTCTCCTGGTGCAAAGATCGCTCAGGCTGAAAGTAACAGCAGTCCAGGTTAATTGCTTCAAACAAATAACTTATTAATTGCACAACGGCTGATGATATGGCTCACAGCAGTCAGGCAGTATAGCTCTCCAACTACAATCACAGCCCACACTTTCACAGTTTCTGATATTGCCAGTAGACCCTCACAATGGGTAGTGTTCCTGATTTCCCCAGCACTAGGGATCCCATGGGGTTTCTTGCTCCTTGGCACTTTTCCTGCTCCTGAGCTCACCCACTCTGGTGGCTTGATCACCTAAGGGTGCTAACCCCAACTACTCTCCTTGTTGGAGCCAGAAAGCTGCTTGCTAAAATAATCTGCCACTAGCTTTCATCCTAGAGTGCCTATAACATAAACTCCTACCACTAAATAAACTTGACCTAACGTGGGCCCTGATACTGTCCAGACCCTCTCCTGTACCCGCCTCCCCGCAAGGTGGGATCCAGGAAGAGAGCCCTGAGCACATGTGTGCTCTCCCTTTTAAACTTTTTTTGCCACATACTGGGCAAACCTTGAACTACAATGGACCCAAGAAAAGCGACATAGCTGCCTGGGTGAATCAAAGGACCATGTAGGTGTCCAAATACAGGGGAAACAAATCTAAACCTCAGGGTCTATACAATGGTCATGAACAAAAGCATACAGTTAAACTAACCAAGGGAAGTGAACCCATCAGCACCCAACATATACTGTACATATACATACACATATACACATCTCTAAATGTCCCTCAACACAACTGGTACTCTCAGGCTTTATTGGAAATATACCCATTTTAAGCTGTTTTTCAACAGAACCCCTGAATGTGCTGTTTCTGAATGACAGCTGTGCCTGGCAGCTGTGCTCAACAGATCACTTGCTAACCCTCTCAAATATGGGGAACGGTCATGCCAAGTTATGCCATTGCTCCCATCCACCCGTCTTTTGGATCCCCTGCTTGTTACTCTGAATAAATATCTTGTTGATGAAGACAGCTGCTGCTGGATGTTACTTAGCTGCCAGTGGCCCAATAATGCTGCTGTAAAAATATGTCGATTCCCCGAAGAACATGAGGAAACTAGATTGTAGAAGAGAAATTGGAAACACTTTTCTTTAAACTCTTCTTGCTAAGCCAACCTTGAAATTAAATGCCATAATTTCTCTCTCTTCTCCCATCTCACCCTCCTACAATGATTTCCTCTCACTCACCCACTCCATTTGCTTAACTCTTTCCATCATTTTCCTCTTCCCCTTTAACCAAATGATCAATGGTACAAATGATTCTTCACCGAGTGCTGCCACTTTCTACAATTCTTTAACACCGGAATTTGTTCTCTGCCTGAACTTGTCTCATTGACTTCAATTGGTTGGGTCTAAGGTGGTGTAAATTGATGGCGTAATTTTTGGAGTCAGGCAAGTAGTGATGGGCGAAATTATCCGGCAGGTGGAAAATTTCAGTGTTTAAATTCGCCGCAAAAATTTACACATTAACAGACGCACATTGATTTTAATGGATGTTCAATGTCGCCAGCACCCATTTTGCAAATTTCTTTTTCGTTCGTGGCGAAATAGGAGAAATTCGCCCATCACTACAGGCAAGCATTAAAGGGGTTGTTCACTTTTGAGCTAACTTTAAGTATGACATAGAGAGTGATATTCTGAGACAATTTGCAATTGGTTTTCATTTTTTATCAATTGTGGTTTTATTATGTAGCTTTTTATTCAGCAGCTCTCCAGTTTGCAATTTCTGGTTGCTAGGGTCCAAATTACCCTAGCAACCATGCATTGATTTGAATAAGAGACTAGAATGTGAATAGGAGAGGGTCTGAACAGAAAGATGAGTAATAACAAGTATCAATAACAATACATATGTTGACCCACAGAGCATTTGTTTTTAGATGGGGTCAGTGACCCCCATTTGAAAGCTGGAAAGAGTCAGAAGAAGAAGGCAAACCATTCAAAAACTATAAAAAATAAATAATGAAGACCGGTTGAAAAGTTGCTTAGAACTGGCCATTCTATAACTAATAAATATACTAAAAGTTAACCACCTCTTCAAAGAAAATATACCAAATACCAGAATGCAGCTATTACCTTACAGTTCCAGTGTAATTGTGCCCCCCAGGTGCAGATGCATCCCGTGCAATTGTGATGCACCAAAACGTGTGCCATTGCTCTATGGAACCCAACCTTTGCATGAGGGGATGTTAGAAACAGGGATTCATCCAAGCACTGGACACCTGCAGTTGAGATTTTTTCCCAAGATTTTGTTCAAAGTGAAAAAAATCTCTAACAGGTGTATCTCACCACTGATACTCAGGCAGATCAGTTCATGAAAACATGTAACCTGACCACACCTGTCTGAAATACCCGATATCCTCTGGCCCTTCTTAACCTGTGAAACAGGATAGTTATTATGGTTGCGGGTTCTATTATACTGACTGCAGTTACATGACATAGAGATCACTATTTATTATATTACCAGCTATATGAGTTCTCACTGGAACTGCTTTTGGTGCAGAAACATGGAGACCCACCCTAAACATCAGGAGAACCATTCTTGGTGTTGGAACTATACTTTAAAATCTTTCATTTACTGTCTCTCTCTTATAGCACTCGTTTCTTTTTCTCGTTCTCTCTTATATCTTTTATCTATCTGCCCACCGTCTCTATCTGCCTCTGTATCTGTCTGGGGCAATGTGCACTCTGCAGTGGAAAATAACATAAATGGAAGTCACTAATGAATTCAGTGAGTAATAGTGCAGCCATGCTGGAGCACTGCTGACCTCCTACTCTAATGCTTTGCTTGAAGGTTGACCCACTTCTATTGACATCACACAGAGACTGAGGCTTCCAAGCACCATCTAGGAGAAGAACATATAGCTGCATTCCTTCAGCGTTGGCATGGTGCATGAACACTACATGAGTCGTTCGTCATATGTGAACTTAGTTTAAGTTCTAACCTCCTCTGCTTTTAAGCTGCACAAAACACAATGTAAAGCAATAAGATGCTTCATTGATGGATAAGAAGTCAAAACTGATGTGGCATCAACACATATTTATGTGTGTAGTAATTCCATATTAAACAAATACAATTAGTCGACCCTATTCTGCTTCATTAAGCAACGTTGCAACTTGCTGTGTTGGTTCATGACAATGGTGGTGCACCACACTGGACTGTGTACTTGCAGAACATAGGTCCTTGATCCTTGGCATTTAAATATACATTTAATATGGTTCTTAATCCCTTCACTGGGCTGCTAGCAATATATTAGTTGAGGATAGCATAGACAACAGCATGGTGGGATCAATATAACCTAATATAATTTTTCCCATCTGTATTTAAAGGTTTTATGTGTAGTTTTCCTTGCTCTGGTTAGAAAGAAAACAGGTAGAACAAGTAAAAAAAAACGCATATTGATACAAAGAATTAGGGTACTTGAGCCCAAACATTCTCCTGCACTTCAACACATTTGCCTCCATTCTGCCTCTTCTAAAAAATGATTTGCAACTGCACTTATTGACCCTGGGGAACCCTGAAGCCTCCATCCATTGGATTGCTTCAGTAGGTGCACCAGTTAATTGGATATAAATGCTGTTATTAAAAATCACACTCTTGATGGGACACAGCACCCGTTTTGACACTTAGGGGGTTATTTAGTAAACTTCGAATGCAAAAATCACGAAGAATTTGTGTTGGTTTTTTTTTTATAAAATCGGACTTTTAAAAAATCACAAATTTTTCGGAAATTTATTAAACCCCAAAGTTGGAAAAGTCTGAATCTGAAAATCCGACATCTCAGACCTGTCGAGGATGCATATAAGTCAATGGGAGAATTCCCAATGATTTTTTGACGTGCGCTGGTTTTCGTGCAATACCCCAAAGTTTTCAGAGTTTTAGGGTGAAAATTTCAAAAAAATTTTGAAAATCGGATGTAAAAATCCGAAAAAATCTTGAAAATCAGATTTCTTCACGCAAAGCAAATTTTCAGGAAAATGTAATAATAAATAGGCATAAAAAACCTGAGCGGATTTGATCGGAGTTTGTAGTAGAAAATATTGAGATAAATTCGGACTTTGATAAATAACCCCCATTGGGGTTCAATCATGGCAGACACAGCTCACGGCAATAGTCATGCTGGAATTATGGGGACAAATGCTGCATTATGGGTATGTAACATTGACCGAGACGAATTTCCTAAGCAATGGAGGTGAACATTGTATCACTCTACCCAGTAGCTAAACTGTTGAGCTTGCTAGAAAGAACAACAAGGGCTTGCTTTGTATACTGGAGGTTTTTGTGAATGAATACAACATCAGGACTGACGGACAGAATAAACAGAGGCTAGACTTGTGTTAGGAAACAGATTGGTTGGCTTTCAATAATGAACTCTTAAAGCAGAAATGGATAAATCTTCATGGTAAAGCATTTTAAAATATTATATAAAATTAACTCATATTAAATCATATTGCTTGTGCTTTGATCATTTTTTTTATCTTTAACTGTGGAGGCTGCCGTTGGCTTTGGTGGATCCACGAGAAGCTCAGTCCTTCTGACAGATCCACCTGTTCCTAAGACATAACCACCTGTGCTCAGCACCACCTGCGTATTATAACCCACCCCCCAGCAAAGCCCTTCTGGCTTCTTTCCATATACAAAATCCTACAGATGCAGCCCTCAGCAGGGATATCTCAGATCTGTCAGTTCTGTTAGGCCCTTGAGGCTTTCACTTGAGCAGAAGATTTATAAAGAGACAGTAATCAGTTCTACAGCTTTTCACTCTAAAATCATATGGCCTGTTATGGGCTTTATAACAAAATCAAAAATACAGTATGTACGCCTAAAAAATTGTGCTGGTACATTATTATATACATTGCTGTTTTCAGTCGGGATTAGTGATTGGCGAATTTGACCCATTTCAGTTCGCTGAAAAATTCCTTGAATTTCAAGCAAAATTCGCAAAACAACGAGAAATTTGTGAAATGCGAATATTGGTGCCTGTGTCAATTTTGCCGCCCGTGTCAATTCTGACTATTAGGGCATCCTAATAATGTTGTGTGACCATTTTTACAAGATTGACTTTTCCGACGCACGTCCTAAACTTTTTGACGCTGGCGAATATCCGCAGCAGTTTTGCGAATTTATTCGCCAGTAGAAAAACGCAGAAATTCTCAACTACTTCACGCCTGCCGAAATTATTCAACCATCAATAGTCGGGATTAGTGGATAGGAGATGCATCAACATGTACTAGGGGCCATCTACAGTGCCCTCAATAAATTGTCCTACCATGGCATCCACCCCCTCCCCAACCCCGCTGGGCAACTCGCAATGGATCCTTCCCCCTCCACTTGTAGAGCTGATGTAGTTACAGATGGCTGGACATAAGGGTAGGACCCTGTGCCCTCATTGCTGCACACTAGACACGTGCCTTCTTCTGCCTAACCCTTAGATCCTACCATGACCCAAAACTGTGGAGCTTACCCTCTGGGAGGCTTGGAGCAGTGCCAGGGGAAAAAAACACATATTTGCTTCTCTAGATACGCCTCAAAGCTCAGCTTGAGACGCCATTAGAGTGAGATTTTGAAATCATCAGCTCTGCAGGCCAAAGTTTAAAGTGATACTGACACTAAAAAATTTCTTTTCAAAATATTAAAGTACATTAGGGGGGCCCATTTACTTAGCTCGAGTGAAGGAATAGAGAAAAAATAGTTCGAATTTCGAATGTTTTTTTGGCTACTTCAACCATCGAATGGGCTACTTCGACCTTCGACTACGACCTTCGACTTTGAATCGAACGATTCGAACTAAACATCGTTCGACTATTCGATAGTCAAAGTACTGTCTCTTTAAAAAATTCTTAGTTCGTAGTTCGCTACTAAAACCTACCGAGGCCAATGTTAGCCTATGGGGAAGGTCCCCATAGGCTTCCTAACAATTTTCTGATTGAAGGAATATCCTTCGATCGATGGATTAAAATCCTTTGAATCGTTCGATTAGAAGGATTTAATCATTCAATCGAACGATTATTTTTTCGATCGTTGGAATAGCGGTAAATCCTTCGACTTTGATATTCAAAGTCGAAGGATTTTACTGTCATGGTCGAATATTGAGGGTTAATTAACCCTCGATATTCGACCCTAGGTAAATGTGCCCCTAAAAGTTACCTATAGATCATGTTGATCATTTTTGTTTGATGGGGCTGCTTTTGTAAGTAATTGAGGGCTGCTAGTGATAGTTTCTAAACCTGACAGTTTTGCCAACCTGACTGTCCCTTCTCAACCTGTCAGTTCTAGTTCCTAAAATTAACAGACTACAGATGCACAAATATGGCAGCCCTCTCATAGAGAAATATGGAGGATCAGATAGGAAATGCAAAAACTTAAGGCTTATACTTTTCCGGCAAATTATAAATATTATGCAAATACAATGTTACAATGGATGTTAAAAAGTAACAATTGCTTGCGTCAGTATCTCTTTAATTTGCTGTGCCACAAATATGGCACTACAGAAAGTTAGCAGCGCAGCATAATAATAAGCAAATAACATGAATTCATAATAAAAAATAATGCATAAAGGCAATTTATCAGGAGAGGAAAAGTCATTGGGACTGCAGCCAAAAGCCAAATTACTAGAATTTGTAAAATATAAACTAAATTGAAATCCAATTGTTGACAAACAGCATTTCATAAAACAATGCTGTTGGGGCAGATTTACATAGGATCGAATATCGAGGGTTAATTAACCCTCGATGTTCGACTGCCGACTGTAAATCCTTCGACTTCGAATATCGAAGGATTTACTGCAAATAGATCGAACGATTAAATCCTTCGAATCGTTCGATTGGAAGGATTTTAATGCATCGATAGAACGATTTTTCTTTGACCTAAAAATTGTTACAAAGCCTATGGGGACCTCCCCCATAGGCTAACATTGCACCTCGGTAGATTTTAGGTGGCGAACTAGGGGGTCGAAGTTTTTTTTAAAGAGACAGTACTTCGACTATTGAATGGTCGAATAGTCGAACGATTTTTAGTTCGAAACGTTCGATTCGAAGTCGCAGGTCGAAGTAGCCAATTCGATGGTCGAAGTAGCCAAAAAAATATTTGAAGTTTTTTTTATTCTATTCCTTCACTCAAGCTAAGTAAATGGGCCCCGTTGTGTATATGTTTGTTCCAGTAAGCTTCTTGGTGTTAATAATCCATACGTTTTTTTTTTCCTAGTAGAGCAACGATCAAAATAAAATCATATCCATTTGCAAAAGTAGAGCAGAGACTGCCTCTAGGCTAATGCATTCTAGCACAACACAACATTGGGACGAAATAGGATCTTGTTTGCATTCGGCACACATTATACATGAGATGCCAGGGAGCAACTGGATCCCCTCCATTAAATGAAATGGAATAACAAAAACCGACAGTTCAACACATATTTGCACACATCAAAGTAAAGATACTTTACACATGCCACATGGGAAATCACTATAACTTCATTAGACAGTAATGGGGGAATCAAAAAGTGAATTTTCAGACTAAATATTTATCATAACCCAAAGAGCAGGTGTTTCCTTTGCTCAGCAATGTCCTATTTGCCAACAAATTATTTTTACATTGCGAGCAGCGCTAAACATTTGTAAAAACGCTATTTTAAACATCACTTGCAATTTTAAATTACATTCCCCCTTAAGAGTGAAATGGCTCTAGTAATACAACAAAGTCTCCTCTGAGTTGGTAAGAGCAGCTCTTTATATGGTTCCTGTACAACCCGCCCTCCGACTTGAACCGAATATCCTGCAAACTTTCTGTTAACCTGATGATGTCATCCATACAAATCAACACAAAATGAGAGAGCTCTACCTATTAAAAATACCCCCTTGGGTATCAGGTGCTAAAAAGTCTATAAGACTCAGGGTCACAGCAAATCATAAGCAAATCCAAGGAACTGTAGGACGCTGATCCAGTTTTTAAGTTGCAAAAGTGATTTATTGGCTCTTAGTAGACAAAATAAGGCAACCTTTGTTGCCTTACTTTGTCTACTAAGGGTAAGGTCACACTTGGGGGCAAATTCACTAAGATTCGAAGTTGTGCCAGGCGCAACTTCGCCGCACTTCGCCGCACTTCGCCAGGCGTAGTTTTGCCAGCGCTCCGCAAATTCACTAAAATCCGAAGTTGCGCTCAGGGGTAGCGTAAGGTTGCGAAGTTGCGCTAGCGTTGATTCGCTATGTAAAGCGAAGTTACGCTAGCGAAGGCTAATTTGCATACGGCGCCAAATTCAAATTTCAATGGAGGAATACGTATCAGCACTACAAATGCCTAGAAAACCTTCAAATCAGCAAATAAAAATTTTATTTTGCCCTACACATGTGCCCACTGTCTAGGTAAGTTGCCATGAGTCAGGAAATGTAGGGGGGAAGGAGGGGAGCCCCCAAAAAATTTTCGATCTTTTTCAGCCTATCACCCATAATGTAGAAAACACGCCAGCGTTTTTTGGGACTTAGAAAAAATGTTGACTTTTTTTGAAACAATCCCTATCTACTCTATTGCGCTTCGCCAGGTCTGAGGGGGTGAAGGAAGTCTAGCGTAAAAGGTAGCGTTCAGTACACTGCACAAGTTAGTGAATTTGCGTAGTTACGTCGCTAGCGAAAATTCGTCAGGCGTAACAAACAAACTACGCCAGCGTTCGTTAGTGAATTTGGGCAGTAACGAAAATGACAAACGCTAGCGAACTAACGCTAGCGTTCAGCGCTTCGGCGCTTAGTGAATTTGCCCCTGAGTGTTTCGGAGATTTAGTCGCCTGGCGACTAATCGATTCGCCGCGTGTGCTTAGTACCGGCGATTTTTCATTCTAGCCAGCGCAAGAGTGAGGGAAGGTGTTCGGGGAGATTGGTCGCTGCAAAGACGAGGCGATTAGTCGCCAGGCGACTAAATCTCCCCGAAACGCTCAGTGTGACCTTACCCTAAGAGCAAATAAATCACTTTTGCAACTTAAAAACTGGATCAGTGTGCTACAGTTCCTTGGATTTGCATACATATATACAAATCAAGTCATACAGTCCATGGAACTTAGAAAAGCAGGAGTCCCCTATTGATGTCACATTAGCAAGAGTTACAGTTGGGGATATTTGGCTTCCAGAGCATCACTAGTCACGTCCTGATCTCAGGAAGGGATTGTACTGGATGTACTACAGGTATTGGGCCCCCTATCTGGAAACCAATAATACAGAAAGTTCAACATTTCAGAAAGGCTCCCAGAGAGCAAATCATTTTAATACTTTTTCTCTGTAATAATAAAACAGTACTTTGTACTTGATGATGACTAAACTGCACGAATCCATATTGGAGGCACAAAAATCCTATTGGTTTATTTAATGTTTAAATGATCAGTAGCAGACATAAAGTATGGTGATTCAGATTATGGAAAGACCCTTTATCCAGAAAACCCCAGAACCTAGGTCCTGAGCATTCTGGATAATAGATCATATACTTGTATTATCAGATAACTATGTAACTCTCTACTATGGCTGCTGCCTCCCACACAAAGGCGTTATATATTCATATATACCAATGTGACACAAGTAATATGGGTAATCACATAAAAAAGCCTATCCAAACATTTCCTTCTATCACACATACAACATCCATGTGTAGTTATTGCAATGATAACAAAAAAAAATTGGTATAGGCAACTTGTTGGCAGAACAATGACTACCATCAGCGTGAGCTGCAGAGGGGTTACTGGGAGATGTAGTACAGCAGCAATTCTGAATGCCAGAGGCTCTTTGTCTTTCGAAGATCAAAACTTTATTGCCCTGTTGCTTTTATTATTAACACACCCACACAATGGCTTTTAACAATAGCCATTTTCTGCCTTTCGTTGAGAAATCCCCTGAATAAATCAAATGTCGAGTATTTTGTGAATGCCATAATGGTGACTGTAAGAGCATATCTCATCCTAGTGCTTTATCTGCAGAATGCACATCCTACCCCTGTGTCAGCTGCAATTCTGCCCACCCAATCCACCTGCTGTATGTGATCATTCCCCTGTTCTGCCACTCAATTCTCTCATTCCCCAGCATGCACCTTACCTGCTGATAGGACCATTCCTGGGGGGCAAACTGGTTGTCCACCACTTCGAACTGGAAATTTGTGTGCGGGACCTGGTGCAGTATGTAGGTCCACCACGATGCCCGGTACCCATGACTAGTGCTCATGGCTCCTTCACGGCCACGAATAAATATATATAAGAAATAAAAAGAAAAATATATATCTATGAAAAAATGCAAAAACTAAGACAGTAGCCTTCTGGCTCTTGGACGTTCTTCGCTGGTGGCTTCTTGATTTTGCCTTTCTTGGTGTTTTCAATTCATCCTGTTAGCAGAGACTCCGTGCAGTAGGCATGGTGGGAACTGAGGGGTCTGGAGAATAATTGCTTATGGCAAACATAGAAAAGAAGGAGAGGGAGGAGGAAAACAAGCAGAGCTATCTCTCTCCATTCAGCCACTGTGAGAATTACACACACAAAGGCAGAGTAATGGGAGGACAGGAGCACCCCCTGGTGGTGCTGACTAAATGCACTCTTAATTAATTTGTCTCTTGGGTCTATTTATGCTTTTACTCAGTGTCTTGTAAAATATGTCTGACAAAGGCCAGTGTTGAGAAGGAGCTGGGCTATCAGCAGCAGGAGGCTATGGAACACTGTATGAGGAGCAGGTGCAATTTTAAAGAACGACTTGAATTATTGGGATAACTATGATTTGTCTTTTGTTGCTGAGTAAATATAGAAATTCCACATCCCAGCGTCGCCTAGTTCCGTAGTAAGCTAGCATTCCATTGCATGAAAAAAGGGTCTGGCAGAGGACAGTAGGGGGTCAGTCATTTATAACAAAGTTGCACTAAAATGTTGTTGAACAAGTTAAGCACATTGATTAAAGGTACTTGTGTCAAAGGCTGCTCCTTGCGCCTTTGTGTTTTGGTGCCAAACGCTATTGTGTTGCACTAGTCTGTGACGCAGGGGAACCCTGGACCTACCACCACCTTTGAAGGCAGAATTGCAGCTAAAAAATCAGAGGTAGCCCTTATTTTTGATAGGACTACATGGACGATTTCCCCGCGCTGCACAAAAATGCAGCAGGCGTCACAGTGAATGCAATAGAAATAAGGTAAGTAATGGCATTGTCGGATGGTGTCGCTGCATCTGCATCCGACAGTCGCATCACGTCGGATCAATGCTGTGCCACCATCCGACAATGCATTCACTTACCTTATTTCTGTTGCATCCGATCTGAATCCGATCACTCCAAAATCGTCCATGGAGTTCCTCCCTTAGACACAAAACTACACAGGAGCGTTTGATCAGATTTTGTGGGTCAGATTTTATCTGATCTTGGCATGTAACACTGTGCACCATTAGGGTAGAACTACACAGGTGATTTCCATGCACTTCTGTCGGATCTGATGCTGGGCAACAAAACGCCCACGGATGCGACGGGAAACAAGGCAAGAAATACAAAAATCTGATGGTGTTGCAGCATTCGCCCAATGCGACACAACTGTCGGATGCAGACGCATGCAGTTGTTTTTCCCACCAAAATTCCACTGTCTCCATAGGCGGAGGGTGATTTTCTTGTTTGGAGAGGCTAAAGGTAGCCATACATGGGCTCAGTAGCATAACTACAGTCTGATCCCCCTGCAAAAAAGTGCCTAATGCACGCTCACTCTGTGCGAGAACCAGCAACAGTGGCGCTGTACGGTAGTGACACCACTGCATGGGCTATATTACTGCATGGTTTGCCATTTACATCTGAACTTTAGTTTTATCATCCTGATTCCATTGTGACATCTTTGCACCTCAGTCAGGGCAGGAAGGGTTTAAATTGCAGAAGCTGACTCACATGAATAAATGCTAACCACGGGATTAAAGGAGCTACAAATACATATTATTCACTCAGCAAATCATTGTTCCCTTCTCATTGCATAAGTTTCTATATGTGAAATCATTCGGTGCCAATATAAATAAATATAAACAAATAAGAGAAACTGGCAGACTGGCTTGTGGATATAAATAAATAAATAAATAAATTTATAAGATCAACTCTGAGCTCTGCAGGTCCCACTCCCTCCCCTCCATTCCTCAGTCAATTTTTTCCATGCCAAATTTTTGCAGTAGCGAATGCATGCCTGGCAAATAAATTCGCACATCACTACTCCCAAACCTCTCTACAGTGACCTTACGTGGAGGTGATAGTAATGACGCTATATATTGTTCATTCTTCAAATTATATTTAGGTCCCTAACTGCTCTGCAGGGAAACAATCATACTTATGAACAGCAGGGGGAGCCCTTGTCTTACTTCCCAGCCATGCAGAACTCAAGCAGCTTTGTTTGTTTCCCTGTAGAGCAGTCGGCGACTGTGTAGCGATTTGTATTGAATTTTATTTTTGCCTTTACATCCACATTACTGTTTTCAACTTCAGCTTTAGGGACAACGATCATGGAGCCAGATTTAAACAGATAAACTGGGATTCCATTTGGTGGATTGTTTTGATGCAGCCACTGATTCTGCAGAGTTGGAGAAAAAATTTTTTATCAAACAATACAAAAACTATAAAATCCACATTAGATTACATGACAACACAGGACCCAGTGCAGTCTGTATATTCTGATTATTAATCAGTCTTGCAGTATCGGCTTCTGGCAGATATTATTTGACTTGTGCTGTTTTGCAGCCCAGACCACCCTGAGCATGTGCACAGTCTTAGTCTTGCAAAGATGTTTAAAGGAGAATGAAAGACTAAAATTAAGTAAGCTTTATCAGAAAGGTATAAATACACCAGTAAACTCTCAAAGTAATGCTGCTCTGAGTCCTCTGTCAAAAGAAACACAGCATTTCTTTCCTTTTATTGTGAACACATGGGCCTCTGTATCAGACTTCCTGTTTTCAGCAACAACCTCAAGGGCAGGGCTTGAGCATGCTCAGTTTGTTCCTCTTCCCCTCCCTCCTCCCATCCCTGCTGTAATCTGAGCTCAGAGCTGTATGTGAGCAGGGAGAGACTCACACAGGAAGTGATGTCACACCAAGCTTATATGGCAGCTTCTATCCTAAACAAACAGAGACAGTGTCTAGAGCTGTTTACTCAGGTATGGTAAACAGCGCCGATTCAGACCTAAGCGCCGCCTGAGGCGGCTCCTGCAATGCCGCCCCCCCTCGCCGACTAACTTGTCGGGAGGGGAGGCAGGAACACTAATGCGGAGAGCGCAATTGCGCTCTCTCGCATTAGTAAAGCCGAATTTCCGGTTTAAAAACCGGAAATTCGGCACTTAAAGGTGCAGGAGCGGCTTTTTGCCGCCCCTGGAAACTGCTTCGGCGTTGCCGCCTGAGGCGAGCGTCTCAGCTCGCCTCATTGGCGGCGCGCCCCTGATGGTAAAGCATTCTGAAGAATAAACATAGCGTTCTAGCTTGCACTATTGTGGCTAATCTGTTGGCAATAAACTGTCTTGGAGCTTTCCTTCTCCTTTAACAAAGTTACAAGATGGTGACCCCCTGTGGCCAACTTTGAAAGCATAAATTATTTGTTTGATTAGGCTTGTGGTGCAGTAAGTTCATGTTTATGTTTAGTATACAAAATATAGCATTTCCAGCCTTATTCTATTTTAGACTTTAGGGCCCCTTTAAAGCTATAATTGTATAATTGTAATTAAAAGTGCACACACAGATCAGGATGGTTAAGAAGCAAGTCTGGCAATTTAGGCACATTCATTGATGACACCCAGGTCTTTTGCTGAACACCCATTCTCCAGAAAGCAGTTCTATTATTAATGTCTTCTATAGTGCTAAATGATGCATAAGATGCATACAGCATATTCATTTACTGGGGGAAATTATTCTGGTAAAGCTTTGTAACTGATGATGCATGTCATTGTGCCCCTACAAGACTTTGTGGGAGATGATGGCTCTGAACGAATAACAACTATGAATCTGTGCCCTAGTGTCACGATCGCCGCCCGGAGCAGGACCAGGAGCTCCGGGCGGCGCAACTACCCCTTCCGACGCCGCTCCCAAAATGGCGGCGCCCATGGCCGCCACGTGGGTAGCGGCGCCGGCGCAGAGACGCCTGCGCGCAAGTGCGCAGGCGCGAAGACGTCACAGCGGCGCGACGGACGCAGGCGCAGCGCGTCGGTCGAAGACGTGCGGACGCCGACGCAAGGGCGCCAAAAATCCCCTTTAAAAGGACGCCTGAGGCGCCAAGATGGCGCCCGAAAATAGGATCTTGTTCCTGATTAGATTCCTGGGTTCCCAGTTGCTGTTCCCGTTTCCCCTGAGTATTCTATTGATTGATCTCTTGTTGTTGACCCCCTGCCTGGACTTTGGACTCTGTTTATATTCTGCCTGCCTTTTGACCTATTGCCTGAACTTTATTATCCCTTCGGCTGAATCCCTGGATACCACGATCCTGATCCCTCCTGAGGGGCTTCCTCCTATATCCGGACAACTCCCCAGAGGGAACTCCCGGTTCCCTGACATTATTTTCGGGCCATGGATTCCACTGAGGAAGCTCAGCCAGAAATTCAGCCAGATTTCGGCAGGGCCTTTCGGGGCCTGCATTCCCGCATGGAGGCGTATGAAGCCCGGCAGAATTACGTGGGACTCACGCTGGAGGCGATCTTGGAAAAGCTCTCCTTGTTGACACCAGCGACCCCCCGGCCGGCACCTCCTCCGCAAGCGGCTGCTGCCATGGCTACCCAGCCCTCCACTTCTGGTCCTCATATTCCTGCTCCGCCTCTCTACGATGGCGATCCTCAAGCCTGTCGAGGATTCGTGAATCAGTGCCAGATTCGATTTGCCCTACACCCCACTGAATTTGACTCTGAACGTGCTAAGGTGGGGTTCGTGATTACTCGTCTGGCAGGGAAGGCTCTCGAGTGGGCATCTCCTCACTGGGAGAAGCAGTCCCCACTGATGGATGACGCAGAAGCATTTCTCAAAGAATTTAAGATCGTCTTCGATGCTCCCGGCCGGGTTACTTCCGCTGCTTCCCGTCTGTTCCAAATCCGCCAAGGGAGTCGCAGTGTAGCGGAGTATGCTATTGAATTCCGTACACTTGCTGCTGAGACTCGTTGGAACAACGACGCATACCATACTGCATTTTATAATGGTCTCTCCCTTCGCATCAAAGATGACCTGGTCTCTCGTGAATTACCCACGCAAGTTGAAGACCTCATCGCCTTGGCTGTCAAGGTGGACACTCTTCTGAGAGAGCATCAAACCCTGAGAGATCGCGTCAGGAAGTTTCAACCCTTGTTGGCACCCCGCTTCCAGAGGCCTCTCCTGCAGGCTCCTGTCACTCCGCCTGCCCAAGCATCCATTTCTCTCCAGGAGGAACCCATGCAAGTGGGAAGAACTCGCCTCACTGAACAAGAAAGACTCCGCAGACGGATGTCAGGCCTGTGTCTGTATTGTGGCGGACATTCCCACTTTGCCAATGCCTGTCCTGCAAAGGCTAAGAGTTTTGTACCCCGAGGTATGTCTATGGTAACTCATGTAGGGGGCACTACTCAAAAGTCTCGTGATTGGTTTCAGGAGAAGACCCAAGAAAACTCACACAGGTTTCTCCTTCCCTTTCAGATTCGTCTGATTGATAAGACCATCTTCGGGAATGCTTTCATCGATTCCGGAGCCGGGGGTAACTTCATGGACGCTCTCTTTGCTAAGTACATGGGAATTCCTTTATTTCCTTTGCATTCTCCTATGCGGATCGTTGCCATTGATGATAAACCCCTGGACTCTGTACTCACGATGACCACTGGCGAACTACCTGTGCAGGTTGGGGCCTTGCATAAAGAGAGACTTTCGTTTCTTATTATCTCTTGTCCCGCTGTTCCTCTTGTTTTGGGTCTCCCCTGGCTGCGCCTGCACAATCCCACCATAGACTGGTCAACAGGGCAGGTTTCTCGTTGGAGCTCTTTCTGCTTACAGCATTGCCTTCCTGCTAAACCCCTCAAGAAGGTAACTATCTCCTCTACCGAGTTAAAGTCTCTTCCCTCCTGTTATAAGGAATTCTCCGATGTGTTCTGTAAGAAGTCTGCGGAATTCCTTCCCCCACATCGCTCCTACGACTGTCCTGTCGAACTCCTGCCAGGAGCCATGCCCCCCAGAGGCCGCACTTATCCTCTCTCTCCTGCTGAGACTACCGCTATGAAGGAATATATCCAAGAAAATCTCCAGCGGGGATTTATCCGCCCCTCTACCTCTCCTGCTGGGGCTGGGTTCTTCTTCGTGGAGAAGAAGGACGGAGGTCTTCGGCCATGTATAGATTACCGGGGCCTGAATAAAATCACTGTAAAAAACAGGTACCCTCTGCCCTTGATCGTAGAGCTCTTCGACCAGCTGAAGGGGGCGAAGATATTCTCTAAGTTGGATCTCCGGGGGGGCGTACAACCTCATTCGCATCCGTGAGGGTGATGAATGGAAGACGGCTTTCAACACTCGTGACGGGCACTATGAATATCTCGTTATGCCCTTCGGCCTTTGCAATGCCCCTGCCGTCTTCCAGGAATTTGTTAATGATGTGTTCCGGGATCTCCTAGGAAGGTTTGTAGTCGTGTACCTGGACGACATCCTGATCTTTTCTAAAGACCTAGAAAGCCATCGCTCCCAGGTGAAGGAGGTACTCTCTCGTCTGAGGAAGAACTCTCTCTTCGCCAAGTTGGAGAAGTGCGTCTTCGAAGTGTCCAAGATCCCCTTCCTAGGATACATAATCTCTCCTGAGGGATTTGAGATGGACCCCGTGAAAGTGTCTGCCATTCGGGAGTGGCCTATCCCGCTGAGTACCAAGGCAATCCAGAGATTTATCGGATTTGCTAACTATTATCGGCAGTTCATCCGGGGGTTCTCTTCCCGCATTGCACCTATCCTGGCCCTCATCCGGAAAGGGGGTAAACCCAGCTTGTGGCCTCCATCTGCCATTGAAGCCTTTCAGTCCTTGAAAGAGGCCTTCATGTCCGCTTCTGTCCTCCGACACCCCAATCCTGAACTACCCTTCTGCATCGAAGTTGATGCTTCTGAAGTCGGAGCCGGAGCTATCCTGTCCCAGAGACACCCCGCTGATGGGAAGTTGCATCCCTGTGCTTATTTCTCCAAGAAGTTCTCGTCCGCAGAGCAGAACTACGATGTCGGGAACCGAGAACTCTTGGCTGTCAAACTTGCCCTTGAAGAGTGGCGTCACCTCCTGGAGGGTTCTCTGGTTCCTGTTCAGATCTACACCGATCATAAGAATCTCGAGTTCATCCAGTCCCTCAAGAGGCTAAACCCCAGACAAGCAAGGTGGGCTCTCTTCTTCTCTCGATTTAATTTTATCTTGTCTTATCGCCCAGGCTCCAAGAATCTGAAGGCCGATGCCTTGTCTCGTAGCTTCACTCCGGTGGATCGCTCTCCTGAGAGACAAGAGCCAATCATTCCTCCAATCAAGATTATTGCCTCCCTGTATCCACAGTTTGCCGACCAAATCCTGGCTGGTCAGTCTTCTGCTCCTTCTGATACACCCATTGGAATGGCATTTGTTCCTCCTGAGCTGCGTCTGCCTATCCTGCAACAGACCCATTGCTCCAGGCAAGCCGGACATCCTGGTCCAGCTAAGACTCTTGAACTCTTACGACGCCTGGTTTGGTGGCCTGATATCCGCAAAGATGTGAAGGACTTTGTTGCTGCTTGTAATGTTTGTGCCACATCTAAGTCAAGCCACTCTCACCCCAGTGGGTTACTACAGCCTTTGCCGGTTCCTTCTCGTCCCTGGACCCACTTGTCCATGGACTTCATTGTCGAACTTCCACCCTCTGGTGGGAACACTGTGATCTGGGTTGTCATTGATCGATTCTCCAAAATGGCCCACTTCATCCCCCTGAAGAAGTTGCCCTCTGCGGTGGAGTTGTCCCAGCTTTTTATCCAGTACATCTTCCGCCTGCATGGTTTCCCGGTGGAGATCGTCTCCGATAGAGGCACCCAGTTTACTGCCAAATTCTGGCGTTCACTATGCAAAGACTTGGGAATTGTTCTTCAGTTTTCGTCTGCATACCATCCGCAGACGAATGGGGCAGCTGAACGTGTCAACCAAGCCCTGGAACAGTTCCTGAGGAACCACGTATCCCTCTGCCAGGATGACTGGTCTGATCTCCTCCCATGGGCGGAATTCGCTCATAATAATGCTTGTCATTCCTCTACAGGAAGGTCTCCGTTCATGTCGGTGTATGGTCAGCATCCTCAAGCTTTTCCCCAAGACTTTGTGTTATCTGACGTCCCGGCTGCTGACGATTCCGCAGCCCATATGTCTGCTATTTGGGCTGCTACCAAGTTGAACCTAGAGAAGAGCGCTCTTGTTCATAAGACTTTCGGGGATCGTCATCGAAGATCCTCTCCTCCCTACAAGGTGGGTGACAATGTCTGGCTCTCTTCCAGGAATATCCGGTTGAAGGTACCATCTCCCAAGTTGGGTCCAAAATTCGTGGGTCCATTTCCCATCTTGGAGATAATCAACCCTGTGGCTGTCAGACTCCAGCTTCCACCAGAGATGAGAATCCCCAACGTGTTCCACGTGTCTCTGGTGAAACCCGCCATCACTAACCGGTTCTCTGGCGGTCAATCTCCTCCTCCTGCCATCTCTGTGGAGGGTCAACTCGAGTACGAGGTGGAGAAAATCCTAGACTCCAGGATCTCCAGAGGGTCCCTTCAGTATCTCATTCAGTGGAGGGGCTTTGGCCCTGAAGAATGCTCCTGGGAAGGACACCGTGATGTTCACGCTCCTCGTCTGGTGAGGGATTTTCACGCCAAGTTTCCCCAGAAGCCTTGTCCCGGTGGTCCTGAGGCCCCCCGTGAGGGGGGGGTACTGTCACGATCGCCGCCCGGAGCAGGACCAGGAGCTCCGGGCGGCGCAACTACCCCTTCCGACGCCGCTCCCAAAATGGCGGCGCCCATGGCCGCCACGTGGGTAGCGGCGCCGGCGCAGAGACGCCTGCGCGCAAGTGCGCAGGCGCGAAGACGTCACAGCGGCGCGACGGACGCAGGCGCAGCGCGTCGGTCGCAGACGTGCGGACGCCGACGCAAGGGCGCCAAAAATCCCCTTTAAAAGGACGCCTGAGGCGCCAAGATGGCGCCCGAAAATAGGATCTTGTTCCTGATTAGATTCCTGGGTTCCCAGTTGCTGTTCCCGTTTCCCCTGAGTATTCTATTGATTGATCTCTTGTTGTTGACCCCCTGCCTGGACTTTGGACTCTGTTTATATTCTGCCTGCCTTTTGACCTATTGCCTGAACTTTATTATCCCTTCGGCTGAATCCCTGGATACCACGATCCTGATCCCTCCTGAGGGGCTTCCTCCTATATCCGGACAACTCCCCAGAGGGAACTCCCGGTTCCCTGACACCTAGGACTCCAGAAATGACCGTAGCTACTACAAAGGGCCTATGCAACTAACCTGTGTGTTTTTCAGGAAGAAGTGCTTGGTTATTTTATAATACCTGACTTCTAATATTGGCCTCAGAAGAAGAACAGATAGTAACCACTTCTTCCATTTATTTGGCATACTGCCTTACCACAGTTTATACTAAAATATATATTTTCAATAGAAACATTTTTATTCTATCCAGTAACAACTGAAGCAACTTAGATTGGACAACACTAATACTTTGTACCCCTGGTTTGGATTTTGGTCTGGAGCCAGATGCCATTGCAAAAGCATTGCAGGATTTCTGGGAGAATTTCAAGTTCTGAAAGAATGGGGAGAATCCAAATGCCAAAGGGAATTGAATTGGGAAGTTGCCTGGTTGGAAGAGACCTCGAAGCGATAAGAAGGGTCACATAAGTCACAAATGCCTAAATCAAGGACATCAGCCCTGAAACTGCAGTTCAACAGCTGAAGGGATATGACTATGAAGATTTTCATTCATCCAGGTCATGGTATATCTAGTATAGGTCAAGACTGGACATCTCAATCATCAATACTGAACACATAGAACAATATTCTATACAATAAAATAGGTCTTTTTTTACTTTACCTCCCCTAAATGAGTCTTACAGTTTCTGGAGTCCCTTTGCACTCGAGGATCTGTGAGACCTATCATGCCCTTATGCTCTACCCTATATAACCATTGACTTGGAGGTGGGTGCATTGAGGCAGCATAATTAGAATATACCAGACCCTAAAGCAAAATCATTTCAGGGAATCAGACATTGTTCATTAATATTTATATAATAATTTTTGTCTAAAATGACCACTTTGTCATCTTTATCTGCCCTTTTTATACAGATTTGGTAAATTTTCTGTAATTTACTTAATGCCTTTTTTTGGTTGTAAGAAATGTCACCCTTATATCTGTAATTTAATCTATGGGAGAAAATCTTGGCTAAATCTTGTTCAACTGCTTTTCTATACATTAGAATACCACTTCCTGGGGGGACATTTGGTTGAAAAGTTGAATTATGTTTTAAACCACTATGCATAATTGAAATATTTTTATCTTCTCTCTCTATTTGATTTACTTCTCCTTCTTTCTGACATTGCTCCATAAATGTAATAATTTCTATTTCCTGTACATTAAAATCAGACTCCACAATATTATCCTCAAATGGAACATCTGAACCTGTATAAAACAAGCCCACAGGTATTTAAGGACATGACCGGTACCAGCCACACCTCCTCTGATGAAGCGCCCAATAGCGCGAAACGCGTCAGGAGGGTGTGGCTAACACAAGGAAGGCAGACCGGGGGGGGAGACACTGCACTGTGGTGTGTTTGTAAATGTGTTAATATGCAATTTTGCTGTGGTTAAAATGCACAAATAAATGTTTTAAGTGAGAAGCTGTGCATGTCTCTAATTTCTGTATAATTACACCCCTGAATGGTACAAAGTATTGAATACCCTAAAACACAGACATTTGGGGTTAATTGTACCATTACACTTATCAATAACAACCCATCTGATCATTGCTTCTTTTTCTTTGTACCTGACTTCCAGTATTCCTAATAACTCACTTAACCAATATTGGCCTAAGAACAAGAAGAGTTAGTTACCACTTTTTCACTTTATTTGGAACCCAGCCTTGGTCACAGTTTCAAACGTATATATTGAATAGAAACATTTGCTTTTCAGTTAAAATTGATATGCAAGAAAACATACCTGAGGTCTGAAGGACTCTAGAGTGGGCAGCACTAATATCTGATACCCTTACAGCTACTGATCTCTGGGGTCTTCTGCTGCATAGTCTCCAGTTTTGGACCACTTAGAGACAACACTGCTTCAATATTGAAAACAGCTAACAATTGTTACACAATACAATAGGTATTTTGTACTTTTGCCTGCCTCAATGGGTCCTACAGATTCTGGAGACTCTTTATACTCTACCATTAAACCAACCTTGTATATCCATGGACTTGGAGGAAGTAATATTGAGGTACTGGCACAAGTACCATAACTAGAAGATATCAGACCTTACAGCAAAATCATTTTAAGGAATAAGACATTGCTTATGAAACTGTACCATTGGACCTAAATCTTCTGGACCCTGCAGCAGATGTAGGATCTGCTTCCTCAATAGTAACACCCCTGATAGATACACCAGATCCAAACCCCAAAACACAGACATTGGGGATTCATTGCACCATTACACTTACCCATAACAACCAATCAGTTCTTTGCTTTTTTTTCTGTGTACTAATATGGAAAAAAAGAATCATTCTAAAACATCTGCTCTATGCAGGAAGGCTAAGTTAGGCCAGCCCTCTCTATAAACACAAACTAGTCCAATCATTATAATTAATGTAAGCGTTTTTCAAAAGTTTCTATGAATGTGTTACTTGCTGAACTTGCAAATACAGCCTTGCCTTAGTTGTCTCTAGAACTGAAAAGATAGGGTATTGTCTTGCTTTCAAGGGGCACTACAGAATTTTGGTCTGAAAAGCACCAGTACTGGCACCATAAGGCATTGCCCATTTAGCTCAATTGTATGTTTCATCCAGCTGAAAGTGCCAAGCTGAAAAGAGATGTGCCACCAGCCTCAATATGTTTTCATAGATAATATATCTCCAAGGAGGAAGGAAGGATTATTAAAAAAAACATGTTGTTTCGGATTGAGTGGCTGCAGAAGTTCCTTATAAGAAAACAGAGGAGGCAAGATCACATCACAGCAAGAAATCAGCAGGAGTCATCATGAGACCATTCAGTGTATTAATGTTTATAACAATCGGTAAGTATCTCTTCTCTTTGCCTATATGCTGCCTACAGTATGCTGACTTACATCTTCCAGCAGCCGCATGAAAGTATCCACATTAAAATGGCAGGAATTATGGTTTCAAGAAGCAATGATTCAATGCAAATGCCATTTTTAGCTGTTTATGGAGTGTGGGAGGAAACCAGAGTCCTCAGAGGAAACCAACGCGGACACAGAGGGAACATATAAGCTTCTTGCATAGAGTTTCTAGGTTTTATTCAAACTCAAGTCAGAAGTGTTGATCACTGAGTATTCTTTACTGAATACGGTAGCAAAGACAGATTTTGGTTTAGTTATGTCTGTCTATGTAGTGCTCTTAATGTACACTGGGCTTCATTCAGTATTTAGTTTTGGCGCAAGCCAGCACCTCCCTTAAGATGGAATAGTCAAAGAACTAAAGTACAAGGTAAGAAATGCTGTATTGTATAAAATGGGCTGATCTTACTGTACCAGCCCAGAGTTTCAGCAGCCTTGTACCAGTAATGATCTATGGCTTAAGTGTTGGACTGGGCTACCGGCGTATGGGACAAAACCCAGTGAGCCCTGGTCCTCTTGGGCACGACTGTCCCACTGGTGGTGCTTTGGTAGAGCACTTGGGGGCCAGAATGCATCTGGTGATAATCTGCTTGGGGTAATTATCTGTGCTGCTGTGGAAGTGGTAATCATCTGGGGCAGCTGGCCTTTATCCGGGGGAGGTAGGGTGCAACCAGTGTGGTGGTCTGCCCTTTGCTTCCTAATGTTCTCACCCATAAGAAAAAGAAAAAGGAGAAGAAAAAGAAAAAGGAGAAGAAAAAGAAGAGAAGAAAAAGTAGAATAAAAAATCTAAGGCTGGTGACATACACTAAGATTCCTGGGAGATTATTTCCCCAGCAACAAATCTCCTCCTCTTCGGGCAACTAATCTCCCCCTGAAAAGCCTTGCTGCCGGCCAGAATGTAAATCGCCGATGGGATGGCACTCGGAGCACTTTGTTTTCCAAAGTCGCAGAAGATTCTGAGGCAACTTCGGAAAACAAATCGATCCGAGTGCCACCCCGCAGGCAATTTACATTCTAGTCAGCAGGAAGGCTTTTCTGGAAAATTAGTCACCCGAAGAAGAGGATGGGTGACTAATCTCCCCAGAATGTTAGCCACCACCCTAAACCCACAATTCAATCAATAGAAAAAGTGGTCTTAGAAATCTCCCCTGTAAAATAAGGGACCCGGGATGCCTCCACTGTAGTGGGAAAAAAATCAGATAGCCACACACAAAGTGCAGGATTGCCACTGCAAATATGTGCTTGAAATTATTTTAGCAGCGGAAATTTTTAAGACTAAATCAACCAAAATATTTATGAAATTGTGATATATTAATTGTGATATCAATGATCAATTGTGATATATTAATTGTGATATCAATGATCAGTTCATGCATAATTCATTGTATAAAATTTGGTTTGATCTGTGATAGTTATTAAAAAAAGTATATAAAAAGTAAAGTAATTGAGAAAAGGTAATCATAGGGGGGGGGGGGAGGATGATGTATTATCCTAGCCAATTCCCTCTGGAGTTGCATCAAGAGGTGCATATTTATTAATGTGAATCTAGTGCCAACCACAATCTATTAGAGGGAAATATCACCAATCTCTGTTCCCTTTTCTATGGGATTTTTAAGGATGTATTCATCAGAGTCCTTTGATAACTATGCCACTAAACTGCTATACAAGTGAATGGAGATCTGTGAAATTTCCCTCTAGCTGACTGTGGTTAGCTCTTTTCTTAAAGGATTCTGTTTTGATTTTTCTGATGTATTTTTTTTCTAGATTACACTGTTTATACAGTAAATAATTCTCTACAATATAAAATTTCATTCCTGAACCAGCAAATGTATTTATTTAGTTGTAATATTGGTGTATAGGCGCCATATCGGGTCATTTTGCCTCGTCATGTGCTTTCAGAAAGAGCTAGCACTTTAGTATGGAACTGCTTTCTGAAAGGCTGTTGTTTCTCCGACTCAATGTAACTGAATGTGTCTCAGTGGGACCTGGATTTTACTATTGAGTGTTGTTTTTAAGTCTACCGGTTAGCTGCTATCTTATGTCTGGGAGCTGTTATCTGGTTACCTTCCAGTTGTTCTGTTGTTTGGCTGCTGGGGGGGAAAGAGAGGGGGTGATATCACTCCAACTTGCAGTACAGCAGTAAAGAGTGACTGAAGTGTATCAGAACACAAGTCACATGACTTGGGGCAGCTGTGAAACTGACAATAAGTCTAGTCCCATGTCAGATTTCAAAATTAAATATAAAATAATCTGTTTGCTCTTTTGAGAATCAGATTTCAGTGCAGAATTCTGCTGGAGTAGCACTATTAACGGATGTGTTTTGAAAAACAAATGTTTTCCCATGTCAGAACTGTAGCTACAACAATTACTTCTCCATTTGTCTTTCTAGTGAGAAGGACTAATTGTTCTAAAAGGACCTGAAAACTCTAGGGCATAATATAGTGCTCGGCAGTGGGAATTAGTTGCTTTAGATCAGTATCTTATTGTAGTATTGTGTCCCATTTCCAGTCAGATAACTGCACTCACACAAAGTATAAAAGACTGCCCTATAGACTTTAATAACAGTGGAATCGCCTATTACCATTACCAAAGCCTGTCCTCACACTTGCATTTGGTCACTACGCTGGCAGTTGACTTCCCCACTCGGCCGAATCCAAATCTGGCTGAAAAAGACCGAATCCTGGATTCGGTGCATCTCTAGTTTTAACAGGTATGGATGCTTTAATAAAAAGTGAATTAGTGTTTCATGTTCAATTTGGAAAGGACCCTAATTATGCAGTTTTTTATATCTGGGTGACAGGTCCCCTTTAAGGCAACATTCATCTGAGGCCCACTAGCTGCATGCAACTAACACATGCTTTCCGATGCATTTTAAGAGATCAGCAAGAATACATTAATAATGTAGACTTGCTATGCAAATAACCAGAGAGGATGTCTATAGCACTAGTTCCTTATATAAAAAGCAGAGACCTTGAATAAATGACTTTATTTCTAAATGTATGATATAGGCTGGCAACTGTTTTTTGGCACTGTCCCAAAATATAAAATCGGACTTTTAAAAAAATCACAAATTTTTTGGAATTTATTAAACCCCGAGGATGGAAAAGTCCAAATCTGAAAATCCAGCATCTCAGACCTGTCGAGGTTGCATATAAGTCAATGGGAGAAGTCCCAATGATTTTTTGATGTGCGGTGGGTTTTTGGCAATACCCCAAAGATTTTGGGCAAAATTCGGGTGAAAAATCCGAAATATCGCGAAAATCTGATTTTTTCCCGCAAACAAAATTTTTGGGAAAGTGTATTAATAAATAAGCCCAAAAAACCCAAGCGGATTTGGTCTGAGTTTTTTTCAGAAAATATTGAGATAAATTCGGACTTTGATAAATAACCCCCAGGGGTGCTTCGCCTCAGGCGGCAGCACCCCACTAGGTACCAGGGGCGGCAAAAATGCTGCTCCCGGTACTTTAAGAGCGAATTTCCGGGGGAGGGGGGCAGCAGCAACCTCAGGCGGCGGAGGGGCCAGGATCGCCCCTGCACCCCCTTAGTGTCTGGCGTACGAGGGATAATATTAAGCTTGGCATTCAGTGTCTGGTTAGATGGATTAGCACTTTAAAACTGTATCAAGTTATCACATAAACTGAATGTCTGTAGAACAGGGGTCCCCAGTCTTTTTTACCCGTGAGTCACATTTAATTATAAAAACAGTTGAGAGGCAATGAACAAGTTCCTGGGGTGTGTCAAATACGGGCAGTGATTGGTATATGTGGTATCCCCTTGTGGACTGGCAGCCTGCAGAAGGCTCTAGTTGGAAGTCTTTATGCCTCCAAAACTTACCTCCAATGAAGGAATTAAAAAATGAGCACCTGGTTTGAGGCCACTGTGAGCAACATCCAAGGGATTGATGAGCAACATGTAGGTTGTGAGCTGCTGCTTGGGTTTCACTGCTGTAGGCTATGTAAAGAACTGAGATGGCTTGGACAGGGGAGCAGAAGTCACGCGATGGTCAATATTTTAACAGTAATACCTTTTCATAAAATTAATTTCCAAATGGTAAATTTCAGTTGTTGGCAATTGTTGGTGTGCAGAACCTACAGATTCAGGTTAGATCATAACCATGCTTGGAGTAAGCGTGTTCAATAAGCATGAGACAGACACTGTATGAGTAGGAGCTTGTTGTTGTTACTTGTTTTTGTATAGAAAATATTTCATAGAGATATTCCCTGGATTTGGTTACAGAAAATTATATTTTTCAGGTCTCCTGTTGATCACGAGACACCCAGCAATAAGTGGTGAGTATAATTTAAAAATTAGTTAATATAAGCATTGTTTTCACTTTAAAATCAGTAAAATCATTAGTTCTGCTTTAATTAGCATGGGCTGCTTTCATTAATGCCCATGGCTAGGGATCGCAAGTGTAATTGATGTTTAGTATAACACAGACATCTTAATCTTTCTTTGAGATGGTGAAATTAACCTGCCAGGTCTCGTGTTCTGAATTTGCAGAGGAACTGCTATTGATATAAACATTCACCTATACTACAACTAAAGTGGGGGCTTAAATATTATTTTTCGCTAACTGAATTATTACTATTGTAGATATAAATGGATTATTAGTGTGCTTCTTCAGCCTAGCATTGTTTTACTGCTACATCTCAACCGTGCTGTTTTGGGCAGCATTTTTAGCCAATGAGAAGATCAGGATATCATATCAATAGTAGTAACCTTAATGGAGTTGGGGACCCATTGCAATATATAGACTGGGTTATTTATTGAATGAGATTAGCATTAAGGTGGAACACAACCAAAAACAACTATTTGTAAATTCTACAGATAATACCTCAAACAGGGCATGGAACACAGTGGCCTCTGTAGCTTAGCTTCTTCCATATAAACATTCCAAACCACCACTCATTCACCCTGTGCATGTTTATAGAGACTATAGGGGGCAGAGCCACCATTAGAAATCACGGGCCCCGTACAACAAAATTTCGGGGCCCCCTGGGCCCTGTCAACCCCGTCCCCCAAGGCCCAGACCAGATCCCGCCCACTCCACAGTTAAAAGACCACACAGACATCAGCGCTAAAAAAGTTATCCCCCACCCACACGCAAGTTATAAAAAGCCATTGGTGGTCAGGGCCTCCCTACAAGTTAAATAAAATAATTGGTGACCAGGGCCCCCCTATAAGTTAAAAAGAAATTGTGTCAGGGCCCCCATAAAAGATTTTGTAAAAAAAACATTACCGTTACAAGTAAAAAAAAATTGGGGCCCCGGAGAGTTTTTTTTTAAAAAAAACATTGGCGCCAGGGTCCCCCTTACAAGTGAAAAAAAGTTGGGACGCCAGAGAATATTTTTTAAAAAACATTGGCCCCAGAGAATATTTTTCAACATGGAGGGCAAACACAAGTATGCTGGAATTATGTGGGTAATGATTTGCATGGTGCTCCTGTGTTTATATATGATCCCTAATAATGTGGAGGTGACTTGAGCTCAGTTTCCTTTTCACTGCTAAAGCATTTGGACTTTTGTCACCTACAGCCCACCCCTAGCAACAGGAGCTTTAATTGGAACTATATCATTTACTCTTTACATAAAGGGGAAGTTGTAATGCAGAGATCACCATTTTAAAAACCGTTTATACTGTATATGGCTTCTGTTATTTTTATTGTTTTATATCTATTTGTCAATGTCACCCCTCTAACCTGAAATTAAAAATACAATGTGGTTGCCAGGACCCTGTAACTCGGAAAGCAACTACTAAAAGCTCTACCGTTAATTATTTAGTCCTGAACTGCAACCACTTCTTTATGGCTGGGGTAAGTCGCTCCCCAGCAAACAGACACCAGCCTGATTCCAAACTAGTAAGCCACAGAACTACATGTTAAAAAATCCAAAAAGCAAAAAAAAAATTAGGTAACAAGTTGAGGTTCATTGTCATTCCTGTTACATACGTTGGACATTGCCAACACAGAAAATATGAAAAATAAGAGCCCACTTACTAAATGTCTAATTTAACGGTTTTAGAACTTTTTGAATCCACGATTAAACTCTATTTCTCTAAAATCATGAATGTCTGTAAGATCCTGTAAAAGTACCTGGTGGTCCAGCAGGGCCGGGCAAGCCGACAAGCCTGTCCCTAGACAATGCACTGCTTAATCCCCATTAGTGATGTGCGGATTTCTCCCGTTTCGCTGAAAAATTTGGGAATTCCCAGTGAAATTCGAAAAATGGTGAAAGATTTGCGAAACTTGAATTTTGATGCCGGCGCTAAAGTCAATGTGGGACATTCACTAAGATTCATTATTGCGCCAGCTTCCACTTCGCCGCACTTCGCCAGGCGTATTTTCGCTAGCGCTACGCAAATTCACTAAAATCCTAAGTTGCGCTCAGGGGAAGCGTAAGGTAGCGAAGTTGCGCTAGCGTTAATTCGCCAAGCAAAGCGAAGTTACGCTAGCGATGGTTAATTTGCATACGGTGCCAAATTTAAGTTACAATGGAGGAATATGTAGCATCACTACACAAGCCTGGGAAACCTTCAAAACAGCAAATAAAATGTTTATTTTGCCCTACACATGTGCCCACTGTATAGTTAAGGTGCCATGAGTTAGGAAATGTAGGGCGGAAGGAGGGGAGCCCCAAAAAAAATTTCAATCTTTTTCAGCCTATCACCCATAAAAAATGAAAAAACGCCAGCGTTTTTTGGGACTTAGAAAATTTTTTAACTTTTTTTGAAGCAATCCCTATCTACTCTATTGCATTTCGCCTGGTCTGAGGTGGCGAAGGAATTCTGGCGTAAAAGGTAGCGTTCAGAATAATTTGCGCGTTAGTGAATTTGCGTAGTTACGTCCGTTGCGCAAATTCGCCAGGCGTAAGGGTGCGAAGTAACACTAGCGAATTTATGCCAGGGTCCGTTAGTGAATCGGCGAATTAACGAAAATGCGCTACGCTGGCGCATTCACGCTAGCGTTAGGCGCTTCGTTGTTTAGTGAATTTGCCCCAATGGGTGTCCGAATAGTGTTGATGCACAACAGTTTTACGCAAGAGACTTTTCCGACACACGTCCATTTTTTGGACGCCGGCGAATTTTCGACGATGAATTTTCACGGGGAACTCTGGTTCCCTTGCCTGCCCAGAATTTGAGCCTTGGTTCTTCCACTATAAGACCTGGTGGCATCCCAGTAGCGGAAGTCTCCTCCCGAAGGGAAAAGTGGCTATTATAGGCTGAAGCGTGGGCTGTGACCAGAATCTTGCCTCTTATTCTGGGTTTTGGGAAACTAGGGTTGACAGATCATAATTAGGAAAGTATGAATGGAAAAAAAATGCGAATCTCTCTAAAACCTCTAAAAATATAGATTTTTTTTGGCACAGTTGCTAGAGAACAAAAATCATAAAACCTCTAAAAGTCTGAATAGTTAAAACAAAGGTCCAATGGGATCAGCGCAGCTCCCATTGGCTTCTATGGCACCTCAATTACTTATCCTTGGGCAGTTTTTAACTTAATAAATCACAAATCATTGAGAAATTTAAAAAAGCTAATTTTTGGAGAAAAATCCAATTCATGAAAATAATAGTTCCTGTGAAGATATAGCAGCAGCCAGCCATGGTTAAGGAACGTGGACTCTACTTGGACCTCTTCAGACTTGTACAGTAAGTAGTCCACAAGTGAGGCTGGTTTCACAGTCTGAGAAACATTCATCTACATCGTGGTGAAAATCCACCCCCCTGTATACTTTTTAGTATCCCAGAAAAAAATCCAAAGGAAAATGAATATCTTAAAATTGTTATATATTACATATGCAATATTTTGTACATGTTTTATGAACTCTCTTTGTATTTGAAATGCAGAACGTCTTCCACAACCCACCTTATTCCTATACACAAATGATCCAGATGATGTGATTATGGAGGGCGACACAATCAGCATTTTCTGTGAAACCAAATACAGGAACGCCAAGAAGTTCTTTTTAACATGTCTCAGCACTAATGAGACAATAGAGCAGAAAGGATCACACTTTAGTCTCAGCCAAATCACCAGTGGAGCACATACGTGTAAATATTGTGACGGAGCTTCATGCTCAGAGCCCAGTGACCCTGAACACATCTATGTTCGAGGTAAGATTAAAATCAGGAAAGTAGGACACATAGATATGTTGCACCATATTTAAAGAACTATATATATATATATATATATATATATATATATATATTGCAGTATAATTTATCTGTGAGCCAAGAGACTGAGCTCAGAACTGGGGGAAGACAGTGTTTGAATTCTTGGAGGCCAACTTCTTGAGTCATGGTACTGATTCAATGACCCAGCAAGTAATTGTGCAGTTTGTCCCTGCAATGTTGGCAGGACGTGAGGACAGGTAAATATCAGAGGTATAAATGGTGGCTAATAATACATACAGCATAACTTGCCTGATGTGTCCCAGTCTAGATGAAATACACCCTTCATTTTTTTTTATCCAGGAAGCTTGGACAATAAATCCAATGGATAAAATCCTGTGAATGTATGTTTAAACTAGGGATGCACCGAATCCAGGATTCGGTTCATGATTCGGCCAGGATTCGGCCTTTTTCAGCAGGATTCGGCCGAATCCTTCTTCCCAGCCGAACTGAATCCTAATTGCAAATTAGGGGCGGGGAGGGAAATCACGTGACTTTTCGTCAAAACAAGGAAATAAAAAATGTTTTCCGCTTCCCACCCCTAATTTACATATGCAAATTAGGATTCGGTTCAGTATTCGGCCGAATCTTTCGCAAAGGATTCTGGGGTTCGACCGATTTCAAAATAGTGGATTCGGTGCATCCCTAGTTTAAACCACCTCCTCCTTCCGAAGGCTGTGTGTTGGAATAAGCTGCTCATCTTTGGAAAAATATCACAAATCTGGGAATTAACATTTCTGTTAATAAAGAACAATAAAATTATCTTTTGTGCAACCAAAAAGACATCCTCTAATCATGATCTGGCTTGCTTGCCTGCTTTCAAAATTTATTTTTTCTATCTCACTAATGTTTAAAAGAACTTCTGATAAAGAAAAAAATCTGATGTGTAATCTGACTGCCCCATGGGTTTCTTGTTTCTAGCATTCTTCCTTTTTTGGCCAATGATGATGGATCGGTTGCAGTGTAATCAGCGATTGGCTGTGACAGACAACCCTGGATAATTTCATTATAACATTGTTACATCCCTCTTAATTGTCCCATTTTCCTGCTGGACAATCCCGATTTTGACAGCTCAGCCCCCAGTACTGGGTTTCTTACTGAAATGTCCCAAGTTTCTCTTTAATCTCCTACACTGACTCGAAAAAAAGATACAAAGTTTCTGAAACTTAACTAAAATAAGAGACTTTTTGGCAGAGAGCCCAGAACATTGTCACTGCACTTTGATACATTTGTAACAATTTAAGATAAGAAAAGATACAACGGTAACTATTTAAGATAAGCCGGTCTCTTGGGAGAACTGAGATTTACATCTTAAAGTGCAATTTCAGCTTCATTAGCAAAGCCAGTGTCAGACTGGCCCGGCGGGACACTGGGAAAAAACTCGGTGGGCCCCAAACCTTAAAGGGATCCTGTCATCAGAAAAAAAGTTTTTTTCAAAATGCATCAGTTAATAGTGCTACTCCAGCAGAATTCTGCACTGAAATCCATTTCTCAAAAGAGCAAACAGATTTTTTTATATTCAATTTTGAAATCTGACATGGGGCTAGACATTTTGTCAATTTCCCAGCTGCCCCTGGTCATGTGACTTGTGCCTGCACAAGGAGAGAAATGCTTTCTGACAGGCTGCTGTTTTTCCTTCTCAATGTAACTGAATGTGTCTCAGTGGGACATGGGTTTTTACTATTGAGTGTTGTTCTTAGATCTACCAGGCAGCTGTTATCTTGTGTTAGGGAGCTGCTATCTGGTTACCTTCCCATTGTTCTTTTGTTTGGCTGCTGGGGGGGGAGGGAGGGGGTGATATCACTCCAACTTGCAGTACAGCAGTAAAGATTGAAGTTTATCAGAGCACAAGTCACATGACTTGGGGCAGCTGGGAAATTGACAATATGTCTAGCCCCATATCAGATTTCAAAATTGAATATAAAAAAATCTGTTTGCTCTTTTGAGAAATGGATTTCAGTGCAGAATTCTGCTGGATCAGCACTATTAACTGATCCATTTTGAAAAAAAAATTTTTTCCTATGACAGCATCCCTTTAATGGGCCAGTCCCCTCTCCTGATCTTTTGAAGCCACTGCGCAGCAACATCTGCGCATGCGCGAGGCACCTTTCATTCAGGAGCGCCATGACGCCCTTTATGCATGCGCCCTCGGCGTCACTGTAGGGGGGACAGTAGGTCCCGGTGGGCCCCGGGCTCCCCAGTCAGACCCTGAGCAAAGCTGTAATAACACATAAAACATGGCCCTAAAACTCTTAGAAATGTGTTCAAACTTTCATAACCTGACAAATTTTGTAAAATGGACATGGTAATTAGGGGGTGTGGCCATAAAATGGTCATGGTCAAAAAATGTTGCCGCACTACTCGCAGCTGATGTTTTTGTCCCTCTTTACGTTTTTCAAATGTTGGGAGGTACGTTGTGATTTTTAAGGCTTTAAGGCACACCTACAATGTCACTTGCAGGGTGCAAAAAAAAGAAAAAAAGGAAAAAGACAGCGATTGGAGGCAGTCCAATAGGGGCGTTCTATCTAATCACAGACTGAGCTCCAATCATAGACATAGAACTACACTCAGCAGCAGTTATATATTTAAATGTTTACATTTACTGCTTAAAGTGGACCTGTCACCCAGACACAAAAATCTGTATAATAAAAGTCCTTTTCAAATTAAACATGAAATTCAATTTCTTTTTTTTATTAAAGCATTCAAAGCTGTTGTAAGCTCATTTAAAAATCTCAGCTGTCAATCAAATATGGTCTGCCACTCCTCTATGCCCTGGGCATAAAGGCGGGGCAGACAATTACTTTCACTTTCCATTCAGCACTTCCTACATGTCACTGCTCTCCAGATATTCCCCAGTTCTCTTTACCATTTAAATGTGTAGCCAGGGCATGGGGATGGACATCGGGTCCCCCATTCTGGTGCACAAACAAAATTCTGAGATGATACAAGGCTTGTCTTAATAACAGTGTCCACAAAATGGCTGCTGCCTGCTTGCTATAATTTTAAAATGCCAGACTGAAGGAAGCAAGATTCAAATAATTTATATAGTGTAATTAAAGTTCATTTTGCTTGACTAATGTGATAAAATAGGATTTTGAATAATTTTTTTGGGTGACGGGTCCCCTTTAACTGTGTATATTCTTGACCTTACTGTGTTATTTCGCAGATGCATTGCCAGAGCCAATAATCTCTGTGACACCAAGCAAAATAGTCCACTTCGGAGACAGAATCACAATCACATGCAGTGCTCACTATGAGAATGTCATCTTTTCGCTCTACAAAGGCAATAAGTTGGTTAAGGAAGCCGCCGCCAGCACGAATACAACTTCCTATGAAATACAAAACATTGGAAGGGAAAATGCTGGTCAGTACATGTGCTGGTATAAGAAAACAACAAACAACCGTCTGATTCAGTCTCACCCGAGTGACCCCCTGATGATACGAATTAAAGGTAAAATTAGGGGGTTATTTATTAAAGTCCGAATGCTATAAACTCTATAAAAATTTGAGTTTTTTTACTATAAGATCCAAATTTTTATTGGTAAGAAAAACTCAAATTTTTCAAGGTTTTTTATACCCCAAGGCTGCAGAAAGTCCAAATCCGAAAGAACTTTCGAGGTCCTCTACAAGTTAATGTCAGATGTTCTATTTGCCCCATATTGTTCGAAAACCCAGCGCAGACAATAATATCTTCGAATTGCAAATTTACCTAGGGTCGAATATCGAGGGTTAATTAACCCTCGATATTCGACTGGCGAATTGAAATCCTGCGACTTCGAATATCGAAGTCGAAGGATTTAGCGCAATCCTTCGATCAAACGATTAAATCCTTCAAATCGAATGATTCCAAGGATTTTAATCCATCGATCGAAGATTATCCTTCGATCAGAAAAACCTTGGAAAGCCTATGGGGACCTTCCCCCTAGGCTAACATTGGCCTCGGTAGGTTTTAGGTGGCGAACTAGGGGGTCAAAGTTTTTTTTAAAGAGACAGTACTTCGACTATCGAATAGTCGAATAGTCGAGCGATTTTTAGTTCGAATCGTTCGATTCGAAGTCGAAGGTCGTAGTCGAAGGTCGAAGTAGCCAATTCGATGGTCGAAGTAGCCAAAAAAAACATTCGAAATTCGAACTATGTTTCCTCTATTTTCCTCTATTCCTTCACTTGAGCTAAGTGAATGGGCCCCTATGACTTGAAAAATTCAGTTTTTTTGCGCGACGGTAAAAAAAAGTTTTTCATGCAACAATCTAAAAAATCGTGGTATTTGTTGATCCGGTTTTTTGTGTTTTTTTTATGGATAAATAAGGGTAAATCATGGATTATAGTTTGGTCAGACTTTCTTAATTTAAAAAATTCTGATTTTGATAAATAACCCCCTTACTATATATCACTGCTATGGTAAAAGACTGTCATACCGCTATAAAGTCGCATTTCATTTACAGTACCTGCCACTTAGTGCTGACTGACACATCATTTGAATATATACAGGTAAGGGATCTATTATCCAGAAACCCAATTTCCAGAGAGCTCCGAATTAAGGGAAGACTAACTCCCATTGACTCTATTTTAATCAAATGCTTTTAATATGTATTTCCTTTTTCCTATATAATTAAGTCTTATTGGAAGCAAAAGAATCCTATTTGGTTTAAAGGGGACCCGTCACCCAAAAAAATTATTCAAAATCCTATTTTATCACATTAGTCAAGCAAAATGAACTTTAATTACACTATATAAATTATTTGAATCTTGCTTCCTTCAGTCTGGCATTTTAAAATTATAGCAAGCAGGCAGCAGCCATTTTGTGGACACTGTTATTAAGACAAGCCTTGTATCATCTCAGAATTTTGTTTGTGCACCAGAATGGGGGACCCGATGTCCATCCCCATGCCCTGGCTACACATTTAAATGGTAAAGAGAACTGGGGAATATCTGGAGAGCAGTGACATGTAGGAAGTGCTGAATGGAAAGTGAAAGTAATTGTCTGCCCCGCCTTTATGCCCAGGGCATAGAGGAGTGGCAGACCATATTTGATTGACAGCTGAGATTTTTAAATGAGCTTACAACAGCTTTGAATGCTTTAATAAAAAAAAGAAATTGAATTTCATGTTTAATTTGAAAAGGACTTTTATTATACAGATTTTTGTGTCTGGGTGACAGGTCCACTTTAATTAATGTTTACATTTGTTTTTAGAATACTTAAGTGATGGAGATCCAAATAACAGAAATAGCCCTTATCGAGAAACTGCCAGGTCCTGAGCATTCTGGATAACAGGTCCCGTACCTGTATAAAATGAATGGTCCTATTCATTAAATCAATGCAATCTGCAAGTCAGTTGTGCCTATTTTGATGCTGCTCAGACCACAAACTCATAAATCATAAAAATTTGTGTCCAAAATTCCGCTTTATTTCTGTTTGCAAATGACCCTAACTTTGGTTAAAGCAGCAACATTTTACAGAAAACAATTTATCTGATATACAGTAGTTGCTTATTACTTTCTGATCTTGTGCTGTGACGTTCTCCAGACCTGCCCAAACCTACAGTTTCCCTGGAGTTTCCTGAAGGCGACAGCGGAAGTGTCATTATTCACTGCGCGGCTCCCAGAACAGACAGTAGAATGTGGTTCCAGTTATTAAGGGAAAATAAAATAGTTGAACAGGAAAAAGAGGACACACAGGAAAACAAAGCGACATTCACAATCAAGGATCTCAATGAAAAATATAACTGCATTTACCGGATACGCATCGGCACTGACTTTGCCGACTCTAAATTAAGTGACGTCGTGTTCCTGGGTAAAGGTAAGTGTTATGGTGCTCCATTTGATTCCTTTACTAGTCAGTCAAAATCAGAAAGCTGTAGACCGCACCTCCATTAAAAACGTTTCTCCTTTATTGTTCACTATAAGAGAAATTACATAAGAACATGTAGACGCAACACTGCCTGATGCGTTTCGGACTCAACAAGTCCTTAATCATAGGCTAAATTATGTCCAATTCAAAAACATTTAAATACACAATGCCTATGGGGACCTCTGCAAGTTCTCTTACTTACTGTCACGGCCAGCACCCAATACCAGAACAAATGCCAAGGACCCTGGTCTCGGCTCGGCTTCACCAGTAGTTTGACCACCTTTGGGCTTCGGGAGGAGCCCTCAGCTTAATTGGGTGCCACCTGGACTTAACAAGGGGTACAAGGCGAGGAGTTCTGGCTGGCAAAGGGACACGACCGGATAGCAAGAGTCTTTGGGCAGAAGGTCAAGGACAAGGCGTCAGGTGGAAACGGAACAGACCGGATCAGGACAGGCAGATAACAGAATCGTCAGGCAGGCAAGGGGTCAAAACCAGATAATCGGACAGACTGGATAAGGCAGAAGGATGGTCAGACAGGCTGGGTAGAGGCAGGCGGATATCAGAATCGTCAAACAGGCAAGGGGTCAAACCGGGTGATCAAGCAAGGGGTTAAGCAGGAAGGCAGGAAGGCAGGCAAGGGTCAGGATACAGAATGCAGAGTAGTCAGGAACAGGCTGGGTCAAACACGGATAATCAGTCAGGATAGCAAATTCAGAAACAGGTAGCAAAAGCTCAGGAAACCACAGGATATGATCCTATAACGGGCACTGGCTACAGGTCTGACTGGGCCTTAAAAAGGGAACCAATTGGCGCCAAAACGTGCGCAATTTTGCGCCGTTGCGCGCTAGCGCAATCACCCCAGTGCGCCTGCGCCTTTAAGAGGCGCGCCCTAGTAATCCAAGATGGCGCCGGCAAGGGCAGGATAGGAGCGGCGCAGCGGGCGTCCACGCCAAGGACGCGGCATGGACCCCTCTGCCCACTAGACCACCAGGGTAAGTTTCTTACACTTACTTGTACTTGTTCTATGAGCTGTGACATTGTGCCTTTATATAGTCATGAAACCGTTTGGTGATTTCTAATATCCTCAGTGTTGGACTGGCCAACCGGGATACCAGGAAAACTCCCGGTGGGCCCAGGTGTCAGTTGGCCTCTTGCTTCTAATCATTTAGCCTATTTCATGGTCATTCCCTATTTCTTAGGCTTAATAATGGAAGAATAGAGTATAGTAAGCCGATATACTGTAAAAGACTAGGAGAATAAAGAGGTTAAGTGAGGAGAGGAGAAATAATAGTTCGGAAAGTGGGTCCATGGTCTAAGGTTTTCTGGTGGGCCCCTGGCATCCCAGTCCGACACTGAATATCCTTATATTTTGCAACAGGGGGAATATATTCCCTGTAGAAGACACAAGAGCTGTAATTATCCTGTAAACGATATCCTGATAATACACAAAAGCCATGAGTATCTTGTAAATGATATCCTTCTAAACGGCTCTTAGTGATGTCATCAGTTATAAACAGAGCTTAGTGATGTCATTTTTATCACATGACTAACTAAAACTTGTGTATTATATGGTAAATAAAGGACCCCTTCTTGGAAAATATTAGAAGTAACCTCGGAATTCCATGACCTGTATAAAAGCATGAGGCCGAATGGTCATGGAACTCCTCTGTGACTTATAATATCCTTATATTTTACAATAGGGTGTACCTTATTTACTATATAAAGGGAGCTCAGTGATGTCATCAGTTATAATTGGGGCTTGTGATGTCAAATGACTTGATGCCCTGATGCTGTAGCCCTAGTGGGCCCGGAGCCCCCCCTCCCCCAGTCTAACACGTGTGACTTGTGCCTAAAGAATCACATGCAGGCATCATTATTAAAATAAAATAAAATATATCCCTAAGTCCAGGGAAACCTTTGATTCCAGTCCTGCTTTGCTTTGCTTCCAGCATAACCTGATGGTCCTTTTATTTTAGGTGATCATACCACAGGCAACATCATCCGTTTAATTTTTGCCGCCGTCGTTCTTATTGCCACTGGCCTCATTCTCCGAAAACACTTGAGCGAAGACCAGAATCTCGAAGAACCTGCCCCCGACCTGCCCGCTGCTCGAGTCTTGCTTGTTAAAGAGTCAGTGGAAATGGAAATTCAGATGCAGCATGAACCTGCCAAGGAAAATGAATATAAATCAATATGAAACCCTTTAAAATCTTTATTTTCAACCTGTTAAACACAGTAGACCTCATTTATCGACACTTGCAATAACCTATAATCATTGCATTGCTTTCATTATTCTACTTGCAGGAGACTGATCAGTATTAGCACATGATATATATATATACCCTCATTAAACAGGCAGGGACACTGTGTTATTATAAGCGCTATCAATTATTATCCAACATAAATATTGCTTTCAAAGATTAAAAATAGGTAGGTCTCACTCATCTGCATCCTTCAGCTATAGACTCAGCTTCTGACCTAGAAGTGTATAGAGAAAAACTGCATAATGGCAATTATATATAGAAATGGGAGCTTCCATATTGCTTTAGTTGCCTGAAGCTTTTCCTATAGATTTGAGCAGAACTGAATCATATATGTCTAACCCCAGTGATCCCGTAGCACAGCTCCAGAACCCCAATATCCCACATTGTGTCTGGCCCCCTATGTTCATCTGAAGTAGATTGGGAAGGGATGAATTTGGTCTGTCTCTGATGGCACTTGGGTGTAGTATAACTGTACCGCTCTGTATAGGCAGTGTGTCTCGTGCAGGATACTTAAAGACAGAGTTAAAAGCATACATATCCAAATAGCCTTACATCTGCAAATATTCGTTGATACTGAGAGTAAATGCCTACTGTCTTATGGGTAGCACTGGTCAGTATTGCTGCAATGGGATCCTATGTTTGATTCCAGCCAGGGCACTAGATGTGGGGTCTTTGCAGGGACGGATTAATGCACAGGCTACTCTAGGCTATAGCCTATGGACCCATCTAGCTTTATTTAAATTTTTTATCCTATTATCTTTTCTTTTAATATATATATATATATATATATATATATATATATATATATATATATATTTTTTTTTTTTTTTTTTTTCATTGCTGGGTCCAATCAGGTGCACCTGCTGGGAGAAGAAGTCAAGCTAGGTGGTTGTGTGCTCATAGATCAAACCTGACCTGGCCTAGAGAACTCAGGTGCATACATACCTGGATCTGGACGCATTTGGACCCAGCATTAGCCTTGAAGTTGTGCCTGTGGATGTATTTTAGGGGAACATAAAGGAAAACTATACCCCCCAAACAATGTAGGTCTCAATAGAAAGATATTGCATAAAACAGCTCATATGTAAAACCCTGCTTCATGTAAATAAACCATTTTCATAATAATATACTTTTCTAGTAGTATGTGCCATTGGGTAATCATAAATAGAAAATTGCCATTTTAAAAAAATAAGGGCCGCCCCCTGGGATCGTAGGATTCACTGTACTCACAAACAAACCATACATGTTAGGTCACATGAGCCAATTAACAGACAGAGTTGTGTCTTTTGCTTCCTCACTTCTTCCTGTTACAGTTAGAGCTGCAGTATTTCTGGTCAGGTGATCTCTGAGGCAGCACACAGACCATCACAAAATGGTGGCTCAAGGCAAGAGATGTAAAAGGGCAAGATTTACTTAAATATATATTCCAGTTTGGTAAGATTCTTTAATATGCCACTTAATATGATATGAACTATCTGTTGCTTAAGTGTTCATTTTGGGGGTATAGTTTTCCTTTAATCTGCCACTGGGCATTTGTATGTTAATCCTGCATCTGAATGGGTTTCCTGTGGTATTTCGGGTTTCCTCCCACATACAAAAACTGTTATTGGCTCCTAAAAATCTGACCATAGTGTATGTGATAGGGGCCCTAGATCGTAAGATCCTCTGGGATTGATGTTAATGATCAACTCACATCTGTTGCCACTATAAGCAATATGTATTTCTACAAATAAAAAAATACTTATGCCAGATCTTTGTGGTGGGATAATTAATAATAGCTGACTTGATGGAATAAAAGGAGAAAAAAAACACTTCTCGCTTCTCCTTTCCTGGGCATGTTGTCTCTGCTCAGACATGGAAGAGTTCTGCTCATTCTGCTGGAGAAAATCAGAGCTCTACGAGGTGTTAAATTCTCCTCCCAGCCTTTTCTTTCACTGGAATACTCAAAAACACTTGAATATTTGAAAACACTACCCTAAGGTTTTGGTTTATCTACAAAAATATCAGTTCCCAGCTTGTATTTATCAGCTCCTTCCCTTTGTCCAGCTGGTACTTCAATACTCCTGGCAGCACCTGGGGAATTCTGTAACATCATATTATTATCACCTCTGAACAATGAAAAAAGAATTGCACACTCAAAACATAAGTGATACAAATATCATTAGCATATTTTGGATTTGGAGTGTGCATTGCTTTTTTCTGGATTTAATACATGTCAAATTACTTTTATTTTGAGTATGCAATCTGCTCTATTTGTAATTTCAATGTCTTCTATGGAGTCTCTGGATTTGGCCACTGGCAAATCTTCTTCGCCTTTTTTTGTTTAAAGGTAACATTTTTATTGATTTGTTTGCAAAACATGCATTAAAGGGCATATTTATCAAGGGTCGAATTTCGAATTTGAAAAACTTCGAAATTCGAATTCAAAAAGACCAACCGAAATGAAGTCAAAGCTTTTTTTGGCAGAATAGGTCCATTTTCAATCGAATAAGTCCGTATTCGGGGCAAATTCGAATGTACAAATCAAAGGAAAAGCGAATTCGAAGGAATAGCGATCAAATTCGATTCAAAGTTTTTCCCCAAAAAAACTTTGATTTTCAAAGTCCACCAATTGACTCCAAATAGGTTCTAGGAGGTCCCCCATAGGCTAAAACAGCAATTGAGCAGGTTTTAGATGGCGAATGGTCGATCGAATTTTTAAAGAGACAGTACATAATAAATTTCGATATTGTAATTTTCACATTTTTTTCAAATTCGAATAGCTCGAAATTCGAATTTTTTTCATTCGAAAATTCACCTCAACCTTTGATAAATCTGCCCCTAAGCCAAGACAATTCAGAGAGTTAAGGAATTTGGAAAACAGGCAATGCACAGTACACCAATAGTTATAAAACCACTATTAAAGTACATTTAGGGGCCGATTCACTAACTTCGAGTGAAGGATTCGAAGTAAAAAAAAATCGAATTTCGAAGTGTTTTTTGGGCTACTTCGACCATCGACTACGACTACGAATTCAAATCGAACTATTCGAACTACAAATCGTTCGACCATTCGACCATTCGATAGTCGACGTACTGTCTCTTTAAGAAAAAACTTCGACCCCCTAGTTCGCCATCTAAAAGCTACCGAACTCAATGTTAGCCTATGGGGAAGGTCCCCATAGGCTTGGCTAACTTTTTTTGATTGAAGGATATTCCTTCGATCGTTGGATTAAAATCCTTCGAATCGTTCGATTCGATGGATTTTATCGTTCGATCGAAGGAATAATCCTTCGATCGTTCGATCGCACTATTTGCGCTAAAATCCTTCGACTTCGATATTCGAAGTCGAAGGATTTTAATTCCCAGTCAAATATCGACAAGCCTAATCAAACAAATAATTTATGCTTTAAAAGTTGGCCACAGGGGGTCACCATCTTGCAAGTTTGTTAAACATCTTTGCAAGACTAAGACTGTGCACATGCTCAGTGTGGTCTGGGCTGCTTAGGAATCATTATAAATTATTAAAACAGGGAAACAAACAAAGCTGCTTGAGCTCTGCATGGCTGGGAAGTAAGGCGGGGACTCCCCCTGCTGTTCATAAGTATGATTGTTTCCCTGCAGAGCAGTTAGGCACCGTCTGACAATTCCTATCCACAGCAGTAAATGAAGGGAGAATTTCACTGCATACAGTCAGGTTTCTTAGTCAGGTTTCTTATAAAAACGGTACACATTTTTTAATTAAAGTTTATTGGAGATAGGTTTCATTTTCATTAAAGAAAGTAAAAATGGGATTTTAAATTTTTGCCTTTACAAACCCTTTAAGCCCGTTGAGTTTCACAGATCCCAAGCATGAAGACCTAGGACAAGACAAAAAGGAAAATGAAACTAATGAACAAAAAACAAACGACTAAATTTGAAAGTTCTGCCCTTGTCAATTTGATGTGAGAACATCGACAGTTTGTTATCTGAATTGCTCCCTAACCCACAGAAACATTTCCTCTTTCCATCTCAACCAGATTCTGACTAAATTTGAAAGTTCTGCCCTTGTCAGTTTAATGTGAGAACATCCCCAGTTTGTTATCTGAATTTCTCCCTAACCCACAGGAACATTTCCTCTTTCCATCTCAACCAGATGGAAAAGAGGAAATAGCTGCCCTTTAACTGCCTACACAATATTCCCTTTCCAAAAGCCCAGTTGCATAGATATATACAGTATATACTAATATAACAGCCTAACAGATTACACATTCCATTGTATTAGATCCCATCTTTCCTACCTAGCTTGAGCCACAATAAAAACATCCCGCATGAGGGAAAAATGATATTCTTTGCTTTCAGATTTTAGTTCAGTTGTTTTCAGATTGTTCACCATAAACAAAGACTTTTTTCAATTGCTTTCCATCTTTTATTTTTTACCGTTTTCCCAAAATGTAAGTTTAAAGTTTAATGTTCCTGTCTCTGGTGTTTGGATCTGGAAGCTCAGTGATCCCGGAGCATCTCAACTGTTAAAATTTGCTCCATTTTTCAGCAGTATCTGTGGAGAATCAGCAACTATTGTATCAATTGTAACAGCCGCCTAATGAAACTCAGGGATTCTGCTCAGGAGAGACAAAGATAAGAAATGTATCAACTAAATGTATTAATTTAGAACAGTTAAAGAGCCGGCGACCCCACCTCCCAGAGCTGCTTTAGAAGGTGAAAAGTTAAACTTTACACTTCAATATTAGAACAGCGATCACAAATAGAAAACAGAAAGTAATTGAAAAAAGTCTTTATTTCTGGTGAACAATCTGAAACCAACTGAACTAAAAAAAAAAGTGTTTGAAGGTTAACAACCCCTTTAAGTGATAATTGACAGCTCAGCTTATTGTCACTAAACCCGTGTCTCACCCATTACATAATTTACCACTTCTCAATTTTTTCCTATTTATAGAGAGCAGGGAGTGGCACGGACAGATCACACATCAAACTGCAAAAGACAACAAAGAAAGCATATAAGCCCTTAAAAAAAAAAAAAAAACATAAGGGGCCATTTACTTAGAATTTGACAAAAGTGCAAGAGCTCCCCCTACCCCTTATGAATACAGAGCTGCAGTGCTGTATTCATTGGGGGGCACACCGATCTCTGTGGACATTTTTCTATGGCCAGGTCAGTGTGCAAAGTGCAAAACACTTGCGCTTGTTTTTTTGCACTTTGCTCCCCACTCTGCACCTAATATATGATCCCTGTATGAGCATAAAACTGTTACCTTTCATTACTGCACCAGTGTTGGGCGAATTTCTCCTTTTCCATTTCCCTGAAAAATTCGCTAATTTCCTGCAAAACTTGCGAAACTGCGAAAAATTCTCGAAAAAAGCGTGAAAATTGAAATTGATGCCCGCATTCAATTTTGGACGCTAGCGTTAAAGTCAATGGGCATCCAAATAGTGTTGATGCGTGGCGATTTTGACGTAAGCATCTTTTCAGACGCGCGTCCAAAATGTTTTGATTTGCGAATTTATTCGCCGGCGGCGAAATGTTGAAATACGCCACGAGTTTGTGACAGGCGAATTTATCCGTCCATCACTATACTGCACTAATCTGGAAGAAACAAACTAGTTAGCATCAGACTTGTTAGAGCTCATATATAGAGGGGAGCAGTGAAAAAAAAGTTCCATGTTTTTGCTCAAGATGCATTCACCCATCAATGTGACAGGGGAATCCTGATTGGCTCCTACTATGTGAGTGTAAGTGAGCTGCCCATGGGCAGTAGTATTCAGGTCCGGTATTGCCCTAGACACCAGACCTGTGAGTGCCCCTGCATGATGTCAGCAGATGTGATGTCACAGCCCAACAAGCATAAGTATGATGTCATTTCCACCATGTGCTGATAGATGGTCCCTCTACCCCTCTACCTCAAGCATTCGGCTGCATGAGAAGTGGGGTTTTTTTTTACCATATAGGCATCCAAGGGCTACCCCCTTAAAGCTGTCGCCATAGACCCAGGCCTTATGTATATATGCCCCTGCTCATGGGTATCCAAATGTATACCCCATACGTCATGGTGTGTAAGTAGGGTAAGTAGGAGCACCTGCAGAGGTTTAAGGGGTCCTCTAACCATAAAAAAATTTATTTGCATAATGAAATGAAATATAATTCCAATATGCATTGATTAACATTGTTCAGTGGTGTTTAAAGTAATGTATAAATGTAATTGCAGCTGAAAGCAGTGTTTTATACCATCCTGTTCTCTGGGTCTGGGTCATGGTTTAGCAGGAATCAATTCTCCTTTGGGGCTTGTCTGTGTTTTAGCAGTCAGAGCCAGCAATGCAGAGAATATAAAGCAAATACTACTATCATAAGCAATAGGGTTGCCATCTGACTCCAGTGTTGCACCAGCATTTGCTCTTGTTTATAGTAAATTAGTGCAATTATATTGTAGGCTTCATGATAAAAACAGGGTCAGACTGGGCCAGCGAGACACCAGGAAAAAAACCCAGTGAGCTCACAAATGCAGACCCGCTCCTGCTGAAACCCTGCGTGCTGCTCCCTGACCTCCACCCAGTCATCATCATCATCATAATTTATTTATATAGCGCTGTCAAGATCCGCAGTGCTTTACTGCAGTTGTAGCAAACAGGGAATAAATGGTGGATAACAGATTAGAGTTTACAAACTAAAGGTTAGGTACAATTGAGACATTAGGATTATATAAACACTTAGTCATTTTTGATACAGCAATGATTAATTAAGGTACATTGAATAAGCCTCTTTAAACAGATGGGTCTTTAAGGAGCGCTTGAAAGTTTGGAAAGAAGGAGAAAGTCTGACAGCTTGTGGCAGAGAGTTCCAGAGAAAAGCAGAAGCCCGATCACAGGCATAATAAGAGAAAACAAGGCATGTGACAAGATATTTGCTGGGGGAATGGGAGCGGAATGGGGTTGTGGAGCTGGGTGGACCTTACCGCTAGGGAAGGGATCCGGGGAGTTTGGGGGGGGTCCTAAGGCAGCAGCCCCGGTGAGCCCAAACCCCCCCCAGTTCGATGGTGGATTAAAACAATATGGTCAAATATCTTAGACCACAGTTGTCCATTTATTTGCAGAAAGTTCCAGTTTCCATATATGGAAAAACTTACCGAAAAGGAAATGGTTCTGTGTCAGTGCGGAGCATGGCAAGGCAGAAGGAGAAGGAAATGTGAAAACTAAGTAAGCTTTATCAGAAAGGTCTATATAAATACATCAGTAACCCCTCAAAGTAATACTGCTCTGAGTCCTCTGTCAAACCAAACACCACATTTCTTTCCTTCTATTGTGTACTCATGGGCTTCTGTATCAGACTTACTGTTTTCAGCTTAAACCACCAGGGCTAGGGCTTGAGCATGCTCAGTTTGCTCCTTTCCCCCTCCCTCCTCCCCTCCCTGCTGTAATCTGAGCCCAGATCTATGAGTGAGCAGGGAGAGACTCAGGCAGGAAGTGATGTCACACCGAGCTAATATGGCAGCTGCTATCCTATACAAACAGAGAGGTCTTCTAGAACTGTTTACACTGGTATGGTAAAGCATTCTGCAGAATAAATATAGTCTTACAGCTTGCATCTATTGGAAATATACTGCTTTGGTAGCTTTCCTTCTCCTTTAAACAGGAGTATTAGAGGAGATGTACTGCTACAAAGTAGCAACTGCTCTGTTCTGACTGTGAGTCACCTGTATTTACTGCTATTTACTAGGAATTATCAGACCGATCCCATCGTTCATCTGTGTATGTCAGACAGAACCACATTTCCCAGTGCAGGAATAATATTGCATTTTTTAAGAACTGTTATTTTATTTTATATAACTTTAAAGTGGTTTACTGCAAACTGTGTGATTTATTTATCTAGTGGAATTCCCCTGACGTGTGATCCCCAGGGCTCACTAGATGGAGGCACTGCGCTGTAAATCCCAGTTCCCAGTATCTTTCATACGCAAAGAGAACTCAGGGCCCTGGATTGCAAAGGGTTAATTGCTGTATAAAAGCGTGTGGTAAGGAAAGGGTTACACTTGCTTCATTGCCTCATGCATTGTACCTGCGCCAATTTGGCCCAAATAAATCACCTTTAATCTTTAATTTACAGTATAGGTACAGGACCTTTTATCCAGAATGCTCGGGACCTGGGGTTTTCTGGATAACAAATCTTTCTGTAATTTGGATCTTCATACCTTAAGTCTACTAGAAAAGCATTTAAACATTAATTTAACCCAATAGGACTATTTTGCCTTCAATAAGGATGAATTATATCTTAATTGGGATCAAGTCACAGTACAGGTATGTGGGACATGTTATCCCAAATGTAATTTGGTTCGTGATAACTTAAATCTACTAGAAAATCATGTAAACATCAAAAAACCCCAATAGGCTGGTTTTGCTTCAAATAAGAATTAATTATATCTTATTTGGGATCAAGTACAAGCTGCTGTTTTATTATTACAGAGAGAAAGGAAATCATTTTTAAAAATTTGGATTATTTGGATAAAATGGAGTCTGTGGGAGATGACTTTTCCATAATTCGGAACTTTCTGAATAATGGGTTTTCGGATAATGGATTCCATACCTATAGATGTTCACAGACAGGCTTTGTTATGTTTGTGTAATAATATTTCAGATATTACCTTTATTAGTAAGCTGCCACTACTTTCCCAAAACTACAGGATTAATACTACAGTCTTGCATGTTGGACAACCCAAAATGTCAGAATTGAATTTCTCTGGGAATGGACCCCAGTGTTCCTTCCTACCACATGACTACCAGTCTCTAATTGAATGTATAATAATAAAAGCTAATTGGGGAATCACCGACTACTGCATTTATTGCTGACATCATGGAATCAGGAAGGAAAGAGCAAAAAACCAAGCAGTTTAGTTTAGCCGCCCGTTAGTTCCTTATCATACACAGACCTATGGCAGACTCAGCGGCTAGCATGAATCGTATTATGTTCTGTACAGTTGCCTGTGAGTATATGTCATTTTCTCTCTCTCTCCGTCGTTAGCAATAACCAGAGCAGGGCAGTCCGAAAAGACTGAGGGGTTTAGGGAAAGCTGTCCAGGATAGGGTCAAGGATAGGGCCAAGGGCAACTGCTCCTATTTGCCACTCTCTAAGGATGGCTCTGAATCAGGGAGTAGTCTAGAAGGAAGATTGTGTTGTGGATATTGAGTTCTCATGAATACCTAATACAGATGTAGGATTCCTTAGTCGGGACCTGAAGATTGCCAGATATAGGGGTTTCAAGGATTTCAGTGCAATACATTAATTACAGACTGATCAGCCAGGAGTAAAATTGTCACCTCCTCTGCCTCGTCTGCTTCTTCCTCTTCTCATTTCTGGGGTTGGGAAGGAGGACGAAGGGGGTGGGATCCAAATTCCAGCTTTGGGATATATTTGATTAGGGAGAGGGTTGTAAGCTCCCCGGGGGAATTGTTTTTTCAGAGGTTACAAAGGTAAATGGGTTCAGCACTAATTTGTATGGATCTTACTAACATAAGCAGGATTGACATTAAGAAAGAGTATAACTAGTATAAGTCATTCTACAGCAACTGGACTTGCTGAGTAATTATTGAAGATGTTTCACTACTCATCCGAGCAGCTTCTTCAGTTCAACTGACTGATGTGGGAAGTGCTCTGCACATAAATTCTTCCACTAATCCAATTACAATGGCCCATCTTCAGAGAGTTGACACCTGAATCTCACAGAGGTGTAGGGTTACTGGGATTGGATTACCAATGTGTTGTGCAACTCCTAGAAACAGGTGTTACTTGTGGTAGTTGCATGAATGGGTGAGTGCAGTATTCTGAAACCTGCAGGGTACAGGAGTTAGAACAGCATCGTATGTCGCAGACAGGTGGTGTCAAAAGCCCCCACCTCTGTTCAGGGATGGTTTCTCTACCATGACATGAATCGCCACTTTCACGCCTCATTTAAACCAGCGGTCGGCTTTGTCCAAGATTTGGACATGGTTATCGGCAAAGAAGTGTCTTTTTGGTGTAGAAAGACATCTTGCCCAGCTGAGCCATTCGCTTGGTGAGCAGTTGCTTTGTCTCCCCAATGTATAGATCTGTGCGCTCCTTGCTACACTGGACTCCATATACCACATGGCTTTGTTTTTCCTTAGGTGTTGGATCCTTTGGGTGTACCAGTTTTTGCCTCAGTGTGTTGCTAGGTTTGAAAAACACAGGGTTGTGGTTTTTGTCGAGTTTCTCTGACACTCCAACTACATATGGGATGACTATGTTTTGCCTACTATGTGTCTCAGGATGGTTATTTCTTTTGGTGTTCCTGTTGGACTTGTTTTGAGAAATGCCGAGTCTGGGTAGTCGCACTCTTTCAAAGCTCCTCTGAGATGTTTATGCTCCTTGTCCTTGGACCCTGCATCCATTGTCATGTTACCTGCCCTGTTGTACAGAGTTCTAATGAAATCCAGTTGGTGTTCCAGTGGATGGTGGGAATTGAACAACAGATATTCCCACAAAAACAAAGTAGTGCTGCACAAACTCTCGCCACTTTTTGTAGCGTCGGGTGCCGACTGTGACTCAGGTCTAGTCCGTATTCAAGAAGGTATTTCAGCAGCACTCCGATTAAGTGACAAAAATTTTAATTCAATTCGTGCCTCAAGCAAAGTGACGTTTCGAGCTTAATAAGATCAAACGTTGCTTAGCTTGAGGCTTGAATAAAATTTAAATGTATTCACTTAATCGGAGTGCTGCTGAAATACCTTCTTGAATATGAACACCAGATATTGATCCGTATGAGTGGGTTTTCTGTATACTTCCGTTTTCAAGTTACCCTCCTCTTGGATGGATATCAAACAGTCCAAAAAGGCAAGTTTGTTCTCGTTAGTAAATGTGTTCATTGGATTGGATTTTTATCCAAGTGTCATCTACATACCTGAACCAGTGAATCATTGCCATTGCCTGTAATGTAAGTAAGGCCCTTCTGTTTAAAACCTGGAGATTAGTTTCTTAAAGTTACCAGGAGCAGCTTTTTGCTACTCCTTGTAACTTGCGGGGAAATGCCACCTGAGGCTCATGGTTGGCACACGCAAACACACTCACGTGCACACCCGAGCCCTATGGAGTACTTGACCCGGTGCTCGGACCCTAGGAAGTCGGCACCTCCGCAACACAGCAGGAACGAAGAAAACAGGTACCGGCACACAGGTGCAATTCAAGTAGGGGACTAGCCCCAACTTTTCGGGGGCACAACTTTTCGGGGGCAATTCCCCCTTCGTCAGGTGATACAGCCAAACATGTGAAATAGGTTTAAATACCCCAAAGAAACTCCACCCCCAGGAACCCATTGTCCATTATCCAGTAGGAATCAAAAATTGTCCAATCCTGGGGAACTCCAAATTAGATTGTCCAAAAAAAATGAGTGAAAAAAACCTTTTTCCCAAACGAAAAAAAAACTAAATATAATGAAAAAAGAGAAAAACTATACAGTTTTAAAAAAACAATTGTTTCAGAAATTAGAATGAAAAGAAAGAGAATTACATCCAGGGTGAGGCAAAAGGACTTTTTTTCCCATTTATTAGGGAAAGATTTTCTCCTTATTCGTTAGACTCAGTTTTCTTAGATATATTTATACCTTTTTCTGAAACAATTGTTTTTTTTAAAACTGTATAGTTTTTCTGTTTTTTCATTATATTTAGGTTTTTTTTCGTTTGGGAAAAAGGTTTTTTTCACTAATTTTTTTTTGGACAATCTAATTTGGAGTTCCCCAGGATTGGACAATTTTGGATTCCTACTGGATATTGAACAATGGGTTCCTGGGGGTGGAGTTTCTTTGGGGGTATTTAAACCTATTTCACATGTTTGGCTGTATCACCTGACGAAGGGGGAATTGCCCCCGAAACGTTGTGTCGACTTAATAAACACGTCAGGGGCTAGTCCCCTACTTGAATTGCACCTGTGTGCCGGTACCTGTTTTCTTCGTTCATGGTTGGCACACCCCTGGCTCTAAAATTACTTATACTAAATATACGATGACCTGGATGAATGAAAATGTTCATAGTCACCTACAAGTTCACCTACAAGTTACCTTTTAGTATGTTATAGAAAGTCAATATAGAAAGCTGTAGGAGCCAAATTCAATAGAGAAAGAGTTGGAGTACTCCCGCAGGTTATAGAAAGGCCAAATCTTAGCAACTTTTCAAATAGTTTTTGAACTATTTACTTTCTTTTTCAGCTCTTTTTAGATTTCAAATGAGGGTCACTGACCCTGGCAGCCCATAACCTACAATTTTACTGTTCATTTTCATAAATAATCTTTACATGCAGGCTACTCCCTTCCTGTCTCTTATTTACATCACTTCCTGGTTGCTAAAGTAATTTGGACTCTGGCTGCTGAAAGCGCAAACTTAAAAAAAAACGAAATGATTCAAAAACCACAAATAATGGGAAATGAATGCCATCTGCAAATTGTCTCAGAATGTCACTCTGTATCTCATACTAAAAGCAACTATATAATGTCTAACTACACGTTCACATATTAATATTCTTATAAATAACATTATGTCACAGCCTACACCCTTAACATTCTTTATAGCACCCATGTGCTGTCCTCCCTTTAACCACTTCTCATTTCTGCTAAATCCATTGCTTATATTGTTCTCTTTAGTTCCTCTTTATATCTATAGCAGGGAGAGGCAATATTTCACAATTGAACTACAACTCTCCGAAATCCTCACCCATCCTGGAGAGCTGATGCATTTCATTGGTGAAGCTGTGTCTATTCAGAAGAAGCAATGTAATATAGAAGAGTAGAGTTTTGCTAATCCACAAAATAAAAACAAAAGGCATTATAAAAATTTAGGGCTTAATTACTTATGGTAGATCTGTGTGCAAAGTGCAAAATTAGAGGAGGAAATTGTCATATTATTCAGAACAGGTTGCAAATATCTGTGTTCCTCCAATGAATACAGCCCAGACCTGCTTGCCACCAAAAACAAATGCTACTCCCCCCTGATTTCAGCAGCAGCAGAGAAGCATGGGGTACGCACACGGGAAGGGGGTTGTGGCATCGGGCTCCTGAGGGAGTTTGGGTGCAACTTGGGTGGCAGCCCTGGTGGGCCCCGAACACATCAGTCCAACAATGATGTTATATGCATTGTTATATTCATGAGAAGCAGAAGGAGGTATGTAAGTGTCCCCTTACCATCCCTATTTTGCACATCGAGTTGGGAAGTGTAGCCATGTTGAGCAGAGCTTAGCTGATGCTTTTTGAATGAGCCCACGAGTAAGATTTTGCATATTGAGTCTTACATGTTTGCACAAAGTGAAAGCCAACTAATAGTTTATAATGAAACCTAAATGTCGTTATTTAGACCTCTGTGGGTTCTGGGGTGAGCATTAGATGCTGTAGGAATGGCTAGGGAAGCTAGGACTGAATAAGCCTGATATACAGCTTTCCATTCAGCTCTCATTTGAATTATTATCCAAATGTATTTATTTTTTCTTTCTTTCTTTTCTTTTAAAATTCTTTTTATTGAAGTTTCAATAAAATACAATGACTTAACAAAATAAAATACATATATTTCCAAAAGAAAGAAAATTACATATGATGAAATTTCAAAGATTCTTTAGTGAAAACAATAAAAATAAAAAACAAAACAACTTAGAAACAAATAGACCTGTTGTTTCATTACAAAATAAATAAAATGTGGCCAAAACAGTTACATGTGTGAATGACTTAGACTTTACAAGGTTACCTTATTCGTTTATAATCTCCATCTTGCCCCATAAGATTAAGAATAAATTCATTTTTATTAGTCTCTAAAGATTAAATATAAAGGGCCCTTCTGCATTTAATTCTGTTCCTTTGAAGTAGGTCTTCCATTCTAAATCTAATCACCTCCTGAGTGCATAAATTAAATAAATATGAAAGCACATCTTAGAGTTGGGGGATTCTCCCTTATCCAGCAAAGAAATATTGATTTTCTAGTACCTGCCATAACTAACCAACAGAAAGAAAATATTTCATCAATGACAACAATCGAAGGTCTAATATAGGACTGTTGAAAATAACCTTTCATATCCAACAAAGCAAACTGTGGGTTCAATTTTAAGTCCAAATGAATTGTTTTTTTAATAAAACCAATAATTTTTTCCCATAGATTTTTAATAAGTGGGCACTCCCAAATATAGTGGAAAAAATCAATATGCTGTTCTTTACACTTTGGACAAAAAGAAACATTTGAGAAACTATATTACTCTGGAATAGTAACCCATAACCCATATGAATAAATCGAAATTGTTGATCTCTCCAACTCTCAGAAACTATATTAGTTCTGAAAATTCGAAAAGAATTCAGGAGATCCTTGGAAGAGATATTTATCTCTAGAAATAAAGACCATTTTTTACTTGGATTCTCAAGTGGATCAAAATCATTAGACAATGAATTTAATAAATGAGATGAAATCCATGAAATACAATTTAGCTGAGGATCTTCAATCAATTGTAATATTGAAATATAAAACTGATGATGTTTTAGTTGTGACTTTGTTTCATTACCAATTAGTTGAAAACCATGTCTAATCTGCAAATAACTCAATCTCTCTTTTTCTGAAAAGCCATATTTTTCCTTTATTATATTCCAAGGAAATGGATTCATGAATTCTGATCAATAATATTACTAACCTGATATATACCAAATTTTCTCCTCTTATTAGAAAATTGAATCCTCTGTTTCTTAGGAAAACCTCCCAAATAGAATGGAGAAAGGAACGGTGAAATATTAAAATTTAAATGATTTTGTTTGCATAAAATCTTCCAAGTACTAATTGTGTCCCTATAAATTGGGTTTCTTTTAATATCAATATGCTGCTCAGACTAATTTTTATGTAAAGAAGAAATAATATGTTCTTTAGAATTTAAAAATACTTCAAGCTCTAGATTAGTACATTTCTCTTTACCAGATATCCACTCCACAATGTATCTTGTGTTAGCAGCTACCTAAAATCTGGAGCATTAAGACCTCCTAAAAATTTGGATTTCCTAAGTTTTAGATTTAGTTTAAAAAATGTAATATATTCCTAATTGATATTGTAGGATTACTTACAATCAAAAGAAGATCATCAGCATATGCTAGGGATTTTAAATGTTTACCATCAATCACCAATCCTTGGAATAGCTCTGTGGAATCTAAAAATCGAATAAAAGGCTCCATCAAAATATTAAACAGCAGTGGAGACAGTGGACAACCTTGCCGAGTTCCCCTATAAAGACAAAAGTCTCTGAAAGTTCTCCAAATACAGCAATTCTCGCTTTAGGTTTCGAATAAATAGAATTAAGCAGAGTTATAAATTGTCCCTTAAGTCCAAAACTGTCACAACACTCAGAAAGATATTTCCAAGAAACATTATCAAAGGCCTTTTCGGCATCTAAACTTAATATTGAGCATGGAATCTTAGATTTCTTAGCTTTATAGATAACATTTAATAAAGTACGAATATTTTTAACCCCTGTTCTATTTTTCACAAAACCATTTTGTTGATAAGAGATGATACTAGGTAACACTAGGGATAATCTATCTGCAATTATTTTCGTTAATATCTTAAAATCAATATTTATTAGTGAGATAGGCCTAAAAGAAGCCAGCTAAGAAAGGTTTTTACCTTCTTTCAGAATTAATTTTATATGGGAGACCAAACTAGAATCTAAAATTTTCCCATGGCAATAAATTTTGTTATATAAACTAGTCAAAAAGGAAGCTAGTTCCAATTTCAATGTTTTATAAAATGGAGACGTTAAACCATCAGGCCCTCCTGCTTTAAAATCCTTAAGTGAGCTTATAGTGGAAAGTACTTCTTGAATAGTAATTGGTTGATTAAGTGAGGTTAATTGTTCTTCAGACAGTTTTGGAAAATTAACTTTCGAAAGAAACTTCAAACTTTCCTTTTCAATCGTTAGTGAAGGAGAATAAATAGATTCAAAATACCCTTTAAATATATTCACTATATCTTTTGGAAGATTAGTTAATTGACCTAGATGGTTTCTAATTAACATTGGTTTATGAGGACTTTTGCTGTTTTTAAACAAATTGGCTAAAAATCTATTGGATTTATTATGTAAGTTATTAAATTTAGCTTTATAGTAAGCCAGGCAAGATTGAGCTCTCAAATTAGTCCAATCTTTAAGTTCATCCAAAGTGATAGTTTATATCTATCACTATGTTGTTTAGTAGGATGCATAATAAAATTCAGATATGCCTTTTTCTGAGCTTTGGTATGAAAAATAAACTCCTTGTTATTTTTTTTCATAAAATGAATTCTATAAGAAGTAATTTCCCCTCGAATTATTGCCTTCCACGTATCCCATAATAATGGTAAATTAGATTCCCCCTCTTGAAGTATCAAATTCTCCTTAAGAAATAGAGTCCATCTTTCTCGCAACTTATTGTTGAATTCCGGCTTATCCTTTAGAAAGATTGGATATGTCCAAGGGATATAAGACTTTGGAATATTTCTTTTTTGAATATTATTCACATGAATTTTTTTTTTTTTTTTTGAAACATTGTATGATTGTCATATAGTCAAGTCAATGTATTTTATTGTAAATTCAATAAAAAAAATTAAAAGAAAGAATTATTATCCAACAGCTCTTTACTTTATTTTCTTTTGTTAAATATGCTCCAATTCTATACCTTCCCTTTAAACATGTTCTCCTGTTGCAACTAAGCCTCCCCTTTCTTTTTTCCTTTTACCTTCTTTCCTGGTTTCCATTCCTGATTTCCACATATTTTCCACTTTTCCTTTGCTGCTTCTTCATCATCTCCCATCTTCTCAGCTCTCATTGGTTTCCAGTTTAGGCAAGAAATGTAGCAGACAGCACCATCCAGGGATACAATTAAAAAGCCTTAATTAGTTACTTTCTGGCTTCATAATCTGGACATATACAACATTTCAAGACAAACAATGGCCCTTTATGAACTTGAAGGGCCATTGTTTGGCTTGAAACGTTGAATCTGTCCAGATTATGAAGACAAAAAGTAACTAATAAAGCCTTTTAATTGTATCCCTGAATGGTGCTATCTGCTACATTTCTTGGATATTTAAAGTTAGTTGCAGTGGACACCGATTGACGTGCACCTGACTTATTCATAGAAGTTTGAAAAACTTGGTGATTGCCGGCTAATTGCTTTACTTTGAACTATTTCCAGTTTAGGCAGCCAGGGATTTCTTGTCTTTTCTCTTATTAGCCATATATTTGCAAGCAGTGAAGTAGATGTGGCATTTGGAATAATACCCCCCCCCCCTTCCAATACTGAGTCAGGAAATCTCAGGGAATCACTGCATAAAAAAAGATGTTATACTGAGAATAAATACAAAAGATAGAATCAGATCTGTATCTAAAATGCAATGTGTGTTTTTTTCAGGTTTAGTTTTACTTGTGACCCTCCAGGCAAGAGGTGGTGAGTACCTAGTGATAAGACTGTGCTGATGTACAATAGGTTTGCATCATATATACATACTGTATCCTAAAACAAACATATCCTATTTTCTTCTTTGATCTTCTTTGATCCCAGGGATACAGCCGCAAAGTTTTGTTAATAATTGTCACTCTCTAATCTCCACAGTGCCCATTTGTATGCTCATTCTAATCTAAAAGATGACATAGCCTTGGTCAGACCCCTGATAAAGAAGCCAGGTCATAAGCAATGTGTGGAAGAATTCTGTTTAGCAGGAAGGAAACAAAAACATGGGCACACACCCAATAAATAGAGACTGTCTATGGCATTTTATAATCGCATTTGCCAGAATATACCGTTTCCCAGTCTGGGAACAGGGAAGCCCCTTTGAACATGGATATGGTCTGAACCGTGGTCTGAAATTGTAAATGGGGTGATTTCTTCACCAATGTACTTGAGCAGACAATTAAACACCATAAATTGTCTATGCCACTCCCTATTGACTAATGGAAACATTATTCCTGGCATTGACATAAAACCTGTCATTGCTATCAATTGTAACCCTTTCTTGGTACACTTACTTACTTTGGTACAGTTGCTATGGCATTCAGGTGACCAGAGCCTATTTGCAGGAAAGATACTGGGAACTGGGATTTACAGTGCAGTGCCTCCACCTAGTGGACACTGAGGAATGCAACCTGAGGGGAATTCCACCAGGGAAATAAAATAGACTCAAGTATTGATGTGTAAATAGAATCCGAGCTTTATGTTGCTTGAATTAGTCTAGCAGCACCCGTTCAAGTTAGGGGACCCACTAGTTCCTGGGGGTAAATGCAAAGTATAGAATGGCAGGTGGGATCCCAGAGGAGATCCGCATCATATATATGTATATGTATACAAGCGCTACTATCTTACATTGAATGTGAGTAGATCCAATTAGATTAACCATCTAATTTACACCAACGATATTACAATATAGCACATTTCTTTTTTGCAGACATAAAGAAGCGCAAGAGCGCACCTGCCATTCTATACTTTGCAAATAAAATAGACTGTTTGCAGTAACCAAGTATAACTTTATATAAAACTTAAGAAAAATAAATTGGGCATCTAATATACAATGCACTCCTGCACATTTGGACTTGTGGGGACCTTTCTGTCTCACTAGTAGTTATCAGGTAGGTAAGTGACTGACTCACTAACATAGTCCTTTTATTATCATAGTCTCAATTACACTGGAAGGGGTTAATGACCACAGAGTTCAGCCCATTTCCAAGAGCTCTTGTACCCAAGGTAGCACTAACTTTTACCAAAGTACTTTTCTTTTTGGGCACTTAGTAGCTGCTCCCATGTGGCAGGTGCACAAGCAAGACCTGTCCTCACACAGGGGCCCCAATATCCTTCCTTGGGTGGCTCACTCACTGTTGCTCTCCTAGAGTCTCTAGCAGCTTGGCAGGAAACAGGATGGTCTCGCTCTATACTTCAAGGGCTGCAGATCTGTCCACCAGATCTGTAAAGCACAAAACAGAAGCCTGTCTGCACTCCTGAACAGTCTCACATTCACTGGCTCGGGCTGGGAACTCTCCTGGCCCACCCCTTGCATTTGGCTTCAAACACAGGCTCTTTCTGGTTCTTCCTCTATTTCCCAGATGTCCTCTGGGGCTTCCAGCCAATCAGTCACTCCCCTGCTTGTAACCAGGCTTGGTGATGTCACAGGCAGAACAGGGGAAGGCCTGTCTGACACCCTACAAAATATAATGCTTTCAATGAGAGAGCCATCTTTACCAGTAGTATCAGATCAGTATCAAAAGTCAATAGGTCAATGATCCATATTCCATTAACCTTCAACTCACAATGAACTTTTCTTATCCTGCTGAATATTTTTTTTTACTTCCTACTCCAGACAACCTTTCAAAACCAACCTTATTGACATATCCTGGTGATGTTATTATGGTGGGTGAAACAGTTATCTTCTTGTGCCAAACTGCACACATTGGAGCCAGCAGGTTCCTACTAGAATGCCAACGGCAAAGTCTGCCAGTGGAACAAAGTGAATCAAAGTTCACCATCGTCGGTGTCACATTGAACAATACCTGCAAATATTATACCTGCCAATATTGTGTCCAGTCATCATGCTCCGAGTCAAGTGATCCTCTTAATTTGTATGTTCGAGGTAAGATGGGCAGTAAAATGTCATGTTAGATTTATTGTTTTAATTCAGTTGCTGACACACTGCTACTGATGGTCTGAGAATATTTAGGGGCTACCATATTTCAGTAAACCCTAACATTATTGAATGAATCTATTAATTGTATACCCCCGTCCTGAAGTTTATTCTAATGACTGACATTGTACCAAACTGCAAGGTTCTGTGAAATGTGTTTTTGTTTTGGTACTTATCCAAGGGCAGTGGCACATAGCATGATTTCAGGTGCTTTAGGTGCCAATCTCTTGTGACTGGCAAGCTTCTGGAAATAGAACTGTGTGCCATGGCCTTAGGGTTACTCACAGATGGCTAGTCCACTCACATAATCGCCAAAGCTGCCCCTGCTGCCTGCCATCAAAAACTAGTGGCAACCAACAGGTAGATGTAAGGGATTTATATGGAGGATGAGTCCCTCAGACAAGGACTGGTATCATGCCAACAAGAGAAAAGGGGCAATGGAAGGTTACGTACAATATAAGGGTGATGAAGGTGAAGTGTCAGAATCTGGCAGGATTGGGACGGTGTGTGTGAAGAGTAGGTGACTAGCAGGAATGGGATGGAGCAGGTGACAGGAAGGATTAGGAGCCATGATTGGCTGACCCCAACCAAACAATAAGGCTGCTGGGGTGATGTAACATAACCAGGGACACTGGTGGCAGGGAGATGAACACTTGCTGGCTGCTCTCCAGGCCCAATAGTTAGGGCAAGCAACCAACAACCAGGAGGTCCTGGATTTGAGCACTAGCAGAGCCTTAAAGTAGACCATTACAGTAATGGTTAGCAGGGCTGTTTGGGTACTATACATTTGTCTTTGGTAACATATTTTTCGGTTAGAAATGTTGTCATTTTACTGCAGAAGCTCATGAGAATTTAATGAGAAGTAATTTTGTGCAGCACTTGCTAAACTGCCTTTTGTTAATTATAGCACAGGAACTAATATAGTCCAGCTGCTGTTGACCCCTATTGCTCTCTTTCTGTAAACAAACACCAAAAGGGGAAGAAAGGGAAGAAAGTGTCTTGTGATTTCACAAGGACCCTGACATTAAACCGTTTCCTTCTGTTGTCATTTTCTTTTAAACACAGAAAACTTCCCACCACCAAAGATCTTTGCCTCCCCTCACAAGATTGTGCAACCCGGAGACCCAATTACAATAGAATGCTCTTCTCCCTATGAAAATGTTTACTTTTCCCTTTACAAAGACAATCATTTAGTTGTTGAAGATGTTAACAATGGCAGTACATTTCGTTATAAAATCAAACAGACATATGATGAAGATGCTGGGCAATATATCTGCAAATTTAAGAAAACCATGGCAAATAACCTACTTCTACGGTCTGAGCCAAGTGATCCCCTTCACATTAAAGTTAAAGGTAAAAAGCTTTATTTGCTTTTGTGTGCAACTCACTTCAAACTTTCTCTAGGTCTCTATAAAATCTCTTGCATAGCAATATACAGCTGGCTATTCTCAACTAAATCAAGTGAAATCGTTGGCTGATGCGAGTGGCAATTCATTGGTTCTCAGACAACTGCCCTGCAGGTTGTACAATGGACAGTTTCATTCTCTGTATGTTTGTAATCTTAGGGAACAGCAATGGGTGCATCAGCTCGAGCCACAGAGGAGTCCTTCATTCAGATAATGGCAATGGCTAAGTTGTGATTAAATATCACTGAAATGAATAATAATAGTTTTACTTTATTTTCTACATCTCTTAAAGGGCACCTGTTAGGCAAAAATTTTATCCCCAAAAAAAGGTGTGGGCTAATAGAACACGAACTCCTGTTTGGGGGTAACAGTAGTTTTTTTTTTTAAATTGCCCCCTGCTAGTTCTAGGCCACCTGTGCCGGGAGGGAGCTCCAGGTACGAGCAGCCATGTTGGGGCACATGCATGCACATAATGAGCGAGTACCTTGACTTCATTTTGCGCATGATGTCAGAAGCGCTTTTGCACATGCGCTCTGACTGACATGGCCCTCGTTTTTTAAAACTACTGTTACCCCCTAATATTAGCTCTATTAGCCCACACCTTTGGTTGGGGATTATATTTTTGCCCAACAGATGCCCTTTAAAGATGTCTAACCCTAGTTGTTATCAGAAGGAGCTTGGGGTTGTGTTTCATCAAAAAATAGCAGGTCACAAGGCTGAATATTGTAATATCTCAAATTAGGATTCTCACCTTACCTGGATCGCTTAAGGGGATATTGCTTGTTATGTTAGTGTATAGGTATTCTCTCTAGAATATCACTATTCCTGTTAGAAAATTAAGTTGTTTTGCTTAGTATGAGCACCCGGTATTTTATACAAATACGTCAACCTCGGTCTGTATGGCACCGGTATTTTACACTGCTTAAAGAAAATAACTTTGTAACTAAGGGTAAAAAAAAAGTCAGCTTTACAAGGACCCCTCTCTGTATTTATACCGGTCCAAAAAGAGGGGAGAAAAATTTAAACAATTAGCCATTTTGACATTAGCCATATCGCTTCTTCCCCCAAAATGAAACTTGTTCCTCAGATCCTCTTAAGCTATTTAATCAGCTGTTATTACCTGCATAGACCAAGGGCTTATGTCATAAAAAATGCTACATTTGCAGCAGGGCTAGTAAACTTCATGAGATGTTTGTGACCAGTAAATACTGCCTAGCCGTTTTTATTTAGGCCTACAGATTGCACATCCCTGAAACTGACTGACTGACATATCTACCATAGCCTTCCTGCATCCCAAAGCACTTTCAGTTTCAATGCTTAAAAGTGTCCATTCTTGCACAAGCACTCGCTCTGTGTTTACTCCTTTAGATCTGCCCAAACCAACCATTTCTGGGGAAACCAATTATTTTGACAGCGAGGGTTTACAAATCCACTGCACCGCGCCCCCTCTGAACAAACGAATGTGGTTTCGCCTGATAAGTGAAAACGGCACAGAACAGGAAATAAATGATGTAGAATCCAAAAATGTAACATTCTTCATCAAGGATCCCAGACACATGGAAAATAAATATTACTGTGATTATCGTATTCGCATTGGTAATGACTTTGCCTACTCTAAAGTGAGTAATGCGGCAATCACAGGATCAGGTACGTTCTGAAATAATAGTTCACATTTGTTGGTATTTGATTTTTGGTCACAGTTCCCCACGCTACAAGGACTGGACTGAGAGGTTCTGGTACTGGTTTTCAGTCAAGACTTTCTGTGTTACTTTCCTGTAGAGGTATGAGTGTGTGGTGATAAAGAGAATAGTCTGCAATGGGGAGGAAATGAGAGACAGAAAGTGTGGTGAGAAAAGTGGTTAATAAGAAAAGGCAGAATGGAAAATTAAGACAAGAAATAAAATAAGAGCAAGAGAAGGTAATAGGTAAAGGATGAAACCTATAGAGTAAAATGAAAAGAGATAATAAGGATAGAAAATAGTTAAAGAGTAAAAGATAGTAGGGATGCACCGAATCCAGGATTCAGCCTTTTTCAGCAGAATTCAAATTCAGCCAAATCCATCTGCCTGGCCGAACCGAATCCGAATTTGCATATGACTTTTTATCACAAAACAAGGAAGTAAAAACTTTCCCCTTCCCACCCCTAATTTGCATATGCCGAATCTTTCACAAAGGATTCGGGGGTTTGGCCGAATCCAAAATAGTGGATTCGGTGCATCCCTAAAAGATAGTAAAAGGCAGAAGGGATGAGACAGAAAAGCAGAGAATCAAAAAGGAGAGAAACTGACAGGGGAGAGACAATAGAAACGGAGAAGACTGGATAAATATTATAAATAAGGAGGGACAAAAGAAGAGTAAATAGTTTAAGATAAACAACTCCTAGTACAAAGTCATTATCAAAACTGTCCTTGTTAAAGGAACAGTAAAATCAAAAAATTAAAGGGTTTTAAAGTAATAAAAATAAAAGGCAGTGTTGCTATGCACTGGTAAAACTGGTGTGTTTGCTTCAGAAACACTACTATAGTTTATATAAACAAGCTGCTGTGTAGCAATGGGGGCAGCCATTCAAAGGAGAAAAGGCTCAGGTTACACAGCAGATAAGCTCTGTAGAACATAATGGTGTTATCTGTTATCCTCTATTTAACCTGTGCCATATAGCCTTGTTTCAATTTCCGCCATTGCTACACAGCAGCTTGTTTATATGAACTATAGTAGTGTTTCTGAAGCAAACATGTCAGTTTTACCAGTGCAGGGCAACACTACATGATATTTTCATGACTTTAAAACACTTCCATTTTTTGGTGTTTCTGTTCCTTTAAATTGTCATTGTTGGTCCAACTCATTGGTTTGCAAAGGGTTAAAAACACTTTTCATAATTCAAGTTTTTTTTTTTGTCTGCTCCCAATTTTTAGTCATTGAGTATGACAAAAGTCACATTTTTTTTTTTTGCCAGGTCTAGTAACCCATAGCAACCGTGGAAAAAAATGTTGTATTATGGGGGAACAAACATGGTGATTTGACTGCAGACTTGAGGCTTGAGTTGCTGAGAACGCCATGCAATAGGAGAGAAAATATTTATTTTAGTTTGTGCCATAGTGGAATTACTGTGCATATTTTGTCTTCCTTCCTTTTTATCAGCACATAATTCAAGTTGTTAACCTCAATTTCAGAGCCTACTGACCATACCACAGCAAACATCCTCCGGCTTCTTCTGGCAGCCCTTATCCTCGTTGCAACTGCCGCCATTACATTCAACCATTTCAACACGCTGCACAGATCCATTCCGCTTGATCAGCCGTCGGATAATGTTACCTTCACAATGGAGTCAGTAGTCACGGCAACGGGACAAAAACCTGGGAATGTATATATTGACTGAACATTGATATATTGATGAATATACATTGAAATATTAACTTGTTTTATTTAGACGTGTTACTAGTATTACCTTTATATTATATACAGATAAAATACTGCCCATGGAGCTTCTCTTTCAACTTTCCGCACATCCATAAAGTTTCCTGCATATAGGCACCAAGTAAAACATTGCTGGAATACACAAAGAACTGGTTATAACAAGTATCCAGAATTGGGTTTTCCGGCTAATGGATCTTTCTGTAATTTGGATCTTCATGCCTTAAGTCTACTAGAAAATCATGTAAACATTAAATAAACCCAATAGGCTGGTTTTGCTTCCAATAAGGATTTATCTTAGTTGGGATCAAGTACTAGATACTGGTTTATTATTACAGAGAAAAAGAAAATCATTTTTTAAAAAAATTGGATTAATTAAATAAAATGAAGTCTATGGGAGACGACCATCCTGTAATTCATAGGGGCAAATTTACTAATATTCGTAGTTGCGCCAGGCGTAACTTCGCCGCACTTCACCAGGCGTAGTTTCGCCGCACTTCCCCGCACTTCACCAGGTGTAGTTTCACCGGCGTTGATTCGCTAAGCGAAGCGAAGTTACGCTAGCGATGGTTAATTTGCATACGGCGCCAAATTCAAATTTCAATGGAAGAATATGTAGCAGCACTACAAATCCCTGGGGAACCTTCAAAACATCAAATAAAATTTTTATTTTGCCCTACACATGTGCCCACTGTATAGTTAAGTTGCCATGAGTTAGGAAATGTAGGGGGGAAGGAGGGGAGCCCCAAAAAAATGTTTCGATCTTTTTCAGCCTATCACCCATAATATAGAAAACACTCCAGCGTTTTTTGGGACTAAGAAAAAATGTGAACTTTTTTTGAAGCAATCCCTATCTACTCTATTGTGCTTCGCCTGGTCTGAGGTGGCGAAGGAAGTCTAGTTGCGCAAATTCGCCAGGCGTAAGGGTGCAAAGTAACACTAGCGAATGTACGCCAGCGTTCGTTAGTGAATTTGCGAAGTAAGGAAAATGACCAACACTAACGAATTGACGCTAGCGTTAGGCGCTTCGGCGCTTAGTGAATTTGCCCCATAGCCTTTTGGATAAAGGGTTTCCTTTACGGATCCCATACTTGTACTTGTCATAAATCGCCACCAGGAGGTGCCAAGAAAAGCAAGTCTACAGCTGCCATTTTCAAACTGTCAATGAAGGAAGAATATATTCTCTAATTTCCTTTTGAAGGGTTTATTATCATTAAAGTAAAAAGTGTTTATTTTTGTCTGAAATCCATGTACATTGGGAGTCTAATTACTTTTTAGTCATGTCATTCTCGTTCATTGGCACCCAAAGGAGCCAGGTTTAGAAATTCTCTTTCTTCACTTAAAACACATCATTTGCCCCATACATTTCCAGACTGCAGTTATAATGCAATTATAGAGCTTATTTTTATTTTTTATAAAATCCCTGAATCTGGTGGTTTTACAAACACATAATAGCTGGAAAGTAATACATAGGCACATGAATTTTATTCACAACAAAGACTTTGCTCACTTTGCGCCTCTTCGTCAGGTCACTACCACTACGCTAGTTCACTATAATACGAAGTTGCGTCTCGGCAGTCGAACGCTGGTGCGGTTTCGCTATTGTAAATTCGTCCGCGTGAGCATTAAATAGCGAACTTTCGTTAATATTAATTTCTGCCTAGCAAAACTTCATTAGTACTCTTACGTTTAGGTCAATTTGAATAATAGATTGAATCCTAAATGAACTTCTTAAAATTGCTTTAGCAAAATCCGATCACTCTCCAAGGAGTACAGAGTGTAGAGTCAATTTAATTTTAAAAAATACACTCCTTGGGGAGTGATCGGATTTTGCTAAAGCAATTTTTAGTGCACAACCCTTTCTCTAATTCTATTTTCTTTTCCAAGGACTGGGGGGGGGGTTTGCGGTTTTATAGGATATTTTAGCCTCTTCCATGTAAGATAGGAAAGATTTAAAATTTGAGACCCTCCAGCCTCTGCCTTTCTCCCACTTTGTGGTGCTCCCAGGGATTAGAAAAAAACTGAGTTTGATTCTATGGGAGCAACTCCACCTACTATTTATTTCTAATTTCGTGGTTAAATATATGAACTCAATAGAGTTATATATGAACTCAGTAGAGTTATACCAACGTATTGGCACAGGTCACTTTATTAATTTATGAATTTTATTGGATAAAAATGGAGTTGGATTGATACTAATAATCTGGAAGTTCATTTAGGATTCAATCAATTATTGTTAAGATTCATTATCATACACTGAATTAATGGTGCTTTGATTGTTGTGGAGCACTGCATTCATTTTGGAATTTAAGAAATTCACAACAGATTGGACTAAGATTGGAGTGGAACAATTGATAGTAAAGTAAATTTATTTTCAAATTAATTAATTCATTATTAATCCATTTACACAGAAAACACTTGCACTTTATAAATAATCCCATTCATTTATTATTGCTACTGATTGATTGATTGGCACAGATGTGATGGTGTAACAATTCATTTTAATAATTGAGTCTTAAACATAAGAATTCATAGATTTATTGAGAAGTGATAAACCAATAAGTGGAGGTGACAAGTGGGTTTTTGGAGATTTCATAAAATCACCACTGACAGTTATTAAGCGAGTGTGGCACATTAAAAACATCAAACTGTCAAAAACAAGGTTCTTTTTTTCTTTTCTTATGCTTTAATTGAATAAATAATCCTTGTATGTTTGAAAGAATTCGAGCCTTATTTTTAAGAGGAACTAGTAGTGTCCTGTGTATTAAAACAAAGATTTTTTTAACAGTCACAACTTTCAAATAAAATCACACTTTAGAATATGAAAAGAACACCAGCATTTTTTATCGTTTTTATAACTTTTTGGGCATACAGGATATGATGTCACTGACATAAGATTGAGGAGGATGAAGCTTCATTTTATCAGTTTGCCAGGTCTAAGCTGGCGAAGGAAACTCTGGTGAAAGGGGTAACGTTCTGTAAAATTCGCACTTTAGTGAATTTGCAGAGTAACGATTGTTTGCCTGAGCAAAAATGCGCCTGGTGAAAGGGCATGAAACTTCGTTAGCGAATTGTCCTATATGCCTGTTAGTAAATTGCCAATATCTCTGCGGATTAGATTTATGGCAAATTTTCACTAGCGACAGCCACTTCGCCCTTTAGTAAATCTGCCCCTTTTAGTGTTGATTTTCGGCATTGCTTTGTTTGCAAGTTTCTGCAGATAAGGTTTATTGAAAGGTTTATTATTGGTAGATGTGGGAAATTACCAAGTATTATCCTTGCCAGCAGCCCATCAGCAGAACAATGGGAAGGTAACCAGATAACAGCTCCCTTGTAGATCTAAGAACAGCACTCTAGTAAAAATCCAAGTCCCACTGCGACATATTCAGTTACATTGAGTAGGAGAAACAACAGCCTGCCAGAAAGCAGTTCCATAGTGCAGCACTGGCTCTTTCTGAAAGCACATGACCAGGTAAAATGACCTGAGATGCACCTACACACCAATATTACAACTAAAAAATACACTTGGATTAGGAAGAGAAATTGTATATGGTAGAGTGAATTATTTGCAGTGTAAACAGTGTAATTAAGAAATAAAAACGACATCATAAAAATCATGACAGAATCCCGTTTAACCATTTCTGTATGCATAAATGCATTTGGCTACAGGCACGTGGGGTGGTTTCATCTGGATATAATGTGCCTGAAATTTGCCCCAGTCACTTCCCACTAAGGGGGTTATGTAATAAAAGGCACTTTGTTTGCCCAGCAGCAGTAACCCATAGCAACCAATGAGCAGTTAGAATTTACTGGTCACCTGTTTAAAAGCAAACATCTAATTGGTTGCTACGGGTTACTGCTCCTGGGCAAACATAGTGCCCTTTTTTACATATGGGAGTTAGGGCTTTAGAACAGATTTGGGGAGATTTAGTCGCCTGGCGACTAATCGCCTCATCTTCGGGGCGCCAATCTCCCCGAACTGCCTTCCGCCTGCTAAAATGAAAAATCACCTGCGGCAATGCACTTGCGCCTCTTCGATTTTCCTTGTGAGGCAACTTTGGGCGACCATGGAAATCTTAGCGGCATGATGTCAGAAGCGCTTTTGCACATGCGCTCTGACTGACATGGCCCTCGTTTTTTAAAACTACTGTTACCCCCTAATATTAGCTCTATTAGCCCACACCTTTGGTTGGGGATTATATTTTTGCCCAACAGATGCCCTTTAAAGATGTCTAACCCTAGTTGTTATCAGAAGGAGCTTGGGGTTGTGTTTCATCAAAAAATAGCAGGTCACAAGGCTGAATATTGTAATATCTCAAATTAGGATTCTCACCTTACCTGGATCGCTTAAGGGGATATTGCTTGTTATGTTAGTGTATAGGTATTCTCTCTAGAATATCACTATTCCTGTTAGAAAATTAAGTTGTTTTGCTTAGTATGAGCACCCGGTATTTTATACAAATACGTCAACCTCGGTCTGTATGGCACCGGTATTTTACACTGCTTAAAGAAAATAACTTTGTAACTAAGGGTAAAAAAAAAGTCAGCTTTACAAGGACCCCTCTCTGTATTTATACCGGTCCAAAAAGAGGGGAGAAAAATTTAAACAATTAGCCATTTTGACATTAGCCATATCGCTTCTTCCCCCAAAATGAAACTTGTTCCTCAGATCCTCTTAAGCTATTTAATCAGCTGTTATTACCTGCATAGACCAAGGGCTTATGTCATAAAAAATGCTACATTTGCAGCAGGGCTAGTAAACTTCATGAGATGTTTGTGACCAGTAAATACTGCCTAGCCGTTTTTATTTAGGCCTACAGATTGCACATCCCTGAAACTGACTGACTGACATATCTACCATAGCCTTCCTGCATCCCAAAGCACTTTCAGTTTCAATGCTTAAAAGTGTCCATTCTTGCACAAGCACTCGCTCTGTGTTTACTCCTTTAGATCTGCCCAAACCAACCATTTCTGGGGAAACCAATTATTTTGACAGCGAGGGTTTACAAATCCACTGCACCGCGCCCCCTCTGAACAAACGAATGTGGTTTCGCCTGATAAGTGAAAACGGCACAGAACAGGAAATAAATGATGTAGAATCCAAAAATGTAACATTCTTCATCAAGGATCCCAGACACATGGAAAATAAATATTACTGTGATTATCGTATTCGCATTGGTAATGACTTTGCCTACTCTAAAGTGAGTAATGCGGCAATCACAGGATCAGGTACGTTCTGAAATAATAGTTCACATTTGTTGGTATTTGATTTTTGGTCACAGTTCCCCACGCTACAAGGACTGGACTGAGAGGTTCTGGTACTGGTTTTCAGTCAAGACTTTCTGTGTTACTTTCCTGTAGAGGTATGAGTGTGTGGTGATAAAGAGAATAGTCTGCAATGGGGAGGAAATGAGAGACAGAAAGTGTGGTGAGAAAAGTGGTTAATAAGAAAAGGCAGAATGGAAAATTAAGACAAGAAATAAAATAAGAGCAAGAGAAGGTAATAGGTAAAGGATGAAACCTATAGAGTAAAATGAAAAGAGATAATAAGGATAGAAAATAGTTAAAGAGTAAAAGATAGTAGGGATGCACCGAATCCAGGATTCAGCCTTTTTCAGCAGAATTCAAATTCAGCCAAATCCATCTGCCTGGCCGAACCGAATCCGAATTTGCATATGACTTTTTATCACAAAACAAGGAAGTAAAAACTTTCCCCTTCCCACCCCTAATTTGCATATGCCGAATCTTTCACAAAGGATTCGGGGGTTTGGCCGAATCCAAAATAGTGGATTCGGTGCATCCCTAAAAGATAGTAAAAGGCAGAAGGGATGAGACAGAAAAGCAGAGAATCAAAAAGGAGAGAAACTGACAGGGGAGAGACAATAGAAACGGAGAAGACTGGATAAATATTATAAATAAGGAGGGACAAAAGAAGAGTAAATAGTTTAAGATAAACAACTCCTAGTACAAAGTCATTATCAAAACTGTCCTTGTTAAAGGAACAGTAAAATCAAAAAATTAAAGGGTTTTAAAGTAATAAAAATAAAAGGCAGTGTTGCTATGCACTGGTAAAACTGGTGTGTTTGCTTCAGAAACACTACTATAGTTTATATAAACAAGCTGCTGTGTAGCAATGGGGGCAGCCATTCAAAGGAGAAAAGGCTCAGGTTACACAGCAGATAAGCTCTGTAGAACATAATGGTGTTATCTGTTATCCTCTATTTAACCTGTGCCATATAGCCTTGTTTCAATTTCCGCCATTGCTACACAGCAGCTTGTTTATATGAACTATAGTAGTGTTTCTGAAGCAAACATGTCAGTTTTACCAGTGCAGGGCAACACTACATGATATTTTCATGACTTTAAAACACTTCCATTTTTTGGTGTTTCTGTTCCTTTAAATTGTCATTGTTGGTCCAACTCATTGGTTTGCAAAGGGTTAAAAACACTTTTCATAATTCAAGTTTTTTTTTTGTCTGCTCCCAATTTTTAGTCATTGAGTATGACAAAAGTCACATTTTTTTTTTTTGCCAGGTCTAGTAACCCATAGCAACCGTGGAAAAAAATGTTGTATTATGGGGGAACAAACATGGTGATTTGACTGCAGACTTGAGGCTTGAGTTGCTGAGAACGCCATGCAATAGGAGAGAAAATATTTATTTTAGTTTGTGCCATAGTGGAATTACTGTGCATATTTTGTCTTCCTTCCTTTTTATCAGCACATAATTCAAGTTGTTAACCTCAATTTCAGAGCCTACTGACCATACCACAGCAAACATCCTCCGGCTTCTTCTGGCAGCCCTTATCCTCGTTGCAACTGCCGCCATTACATTCAACCATTTCAACACGCTGCACAGATCCATTCCGCTTGATCAGCCGTCGGATAATGTTACCTTCACAATGGAGTCAGTAGTCACGGCAACGGGACAAAAACCTGGGAATGTATATATTGACTGAACATTGATATATTGATGAATATACATTGAAATATTAACTTGTTTTATTTAGACGTGTTACTAGTATTACCTTTATATTATATACAGATAAAATACTGCCCATGGAGCTTCTCTTTCAACTTTCCGCACATCCATAAAGTTTCCTGCATATAGGCACCAAGTAAAACATTGCTGGAATACACAAAGAACTGGTTATAACAAGTATCCAGAATTGGGTTTTCCGGCTAATGGATCTTTCTGTAATTTGGATCTTCATGCCTTAAGTCTACTAGAAAATCATGTAAACATTAAATAAACCCAATAGGCTGGTTTTGCTTCCAATAAGGATTTATCTTAGTTGGGATCAAGTACTAGATACTGGTTTATTATTACAGAGAAAAAGAAAATCATTTTTTAAAAAAATTGGATTAATTAAATAAAATGAAGTCTATGGGAGACGACCATCCTGTAATTCATAGGGGCAAATTTACTAATATTCGTAGTTGCGCCAGGCGTAACTTCGCCGCACTTCACCAGGCGTAGTTTCGCCGCACTTCCCCGCACTTCACCAGGTGTAGTTTCACCGGCGTTGATTCGCTAAGCGAAGCGAAGTTACGCTAGCGATGGTTAATTTGCATACGGCGCCAAATTCAAATTTCAATGGAAGAATATGTAGCAGCACTACAAATCCCTGGGGAACCTTCAAAACATCAAATAAAATTTTTATTTTGCCCTACACATGTGCCCACTGTATAGTTAAGTTGCCATGAGTTAGGAAATGTAGGGGGGAAGGAGGGGAGCCCCAAAAAAATGTTTCGATCTTTTTCAGCCTATCACCCATAATATAGAAAACACTCCAGCGTTTTTTGGGACTAAGAAAAAATGTGAACTTTTTTTGAAGCAATCCCTATCTACTCTATTGTGCTTCGCCTGGTCTGAGGTGGCGAAGGAAGTCTAGTTGCGCAAATTCGCCAGGCGTAAGGGTGCAAAGTAACACTAGCGAATGTACGCCAGCGTTCGTTAGTGAATTTGCGAAGTAAGGAAAATGACCAACACTAACGAATTGACGCTAGCGTTAGGCGCTTCGGCGCTTAGTGAATTTGCCCCATAGCCTTTTGGATAAAGGGTTTCCTTTACGGATCCCATACTTGTACTTGTCATAAATCGCCACCAGGAGGTGCCAAGAAAAGCAAGTCTACAGCTGCCATTTTCAAACTGTCAATGAAGGAAGAATATATTCTCTAATTTCCTTTTGAAGGGTTTATTATCATTAAAGTAAAAAGTGTTTATTTTTGTCTGAAATCCATGTACATTGGGAGTCTAATTACTTTTTAGTCATGTCATTCTCGTTCATTGGCACCCAAAGGAGCCAGGTTTAGAAATTCTCTTTCTTCACTTAAAACACATCATTTGCCCCATACATTTCCAGACTGCAGTTATAATGCAATTATAGAGCTTATTTTTATTTTTTATAAAATCCCTGAATCTGGTGGTTTTACAAACACATAATAGCTGGAAAGTAATACATAGGCACATGAATTTTATTCACAACAAAGACTTTGCTCACTTTGCGCCTCTTCGTCAGGTCACTACCACTACGCTAGTTCACTATAATACGAAGTTGCGTCTCGGCAGTCGAACGCTGGTGCGGTTTCGCTATTGTAAATTCGTCCGCGTGAGCATTAAATAGCGAACTTTCGTTAATATTAATTTCTGCCTAGCAAAACTTCATTAGTACTCTTACGTTTAGGTCAATTTGAATAATAGATTGAATCCTAAATGAACTTCTTAAAATTGCTTTAGCAAAATCCGATCACTCTCCAAGGAGTACAGAGTGTAGAGTCAATTTAATTTTAAAAAATACACTCCTTGGGGAGTGATCGGATTTTGCTAAAGCAATTTTTAGTGCACAACCCTTTCTCTAATTCTATTTTCTTTTCCAAGGACTGGGGGGGGGGTTTGCGGTTTTATAGGATATTTTAGCCTCTTCCATGTAAGATAGGAAAGATTTAAAATTTGAGACCCTCCAGCCTCTGCCTTTCTCCCACTTTGTGGTGCTCCCAGGGATTAGAAAAAAACTGAGTTTGATTCTATGGGAGCAACTCCACCTACTATTTATTTCTAATTTCGTGGTTAAATATATGAACTCAATAGAGTTATATATGAACTCAGTAGAGTTATACCAACGTATTGGCACAGGTCACTTTATTAATTTATGAATTTTATTGGATAAAAATGGAGTTGGATTGATACTAATAATCTGGAAGTTCATTTAGGATTCAATCAATTATTGTTAAGATTCATTATCATACACTGAATTAATGGTGCTTTGATTGTTGTGGAGCACTGCATTCATTTTGGAATTTAAGAAATTCACAACAGATTGGACTAAGATTGGAGTGGAACAATTGATAGTAAAGTAAATTTATTTTCAAATTAATTAATTCATTATTAATCCATTTACACAGAAAACACTTGCACTTTATAAATAATCCCATTCATTTATTATTGCTACTGATTGATTGATTGGCACAGATGTGATGGTGTAACAATTCATTTTAATAATTGAGTCTTAAACATAAGAATTCATAGATTTATTGAGAAGTGATAAACCAATAAGTGGAGGTGACAAGTGGGTTTTTGGAGATTTCATAAAATCACCACTGACAGTTATTAAGCGAGTGTGGCACATTAAAAACATCAAACTGTCAAAAACAAGGTTCTTTTTTTCTTTTCTTATGCTTTAATTGAATAAATAATCCTTGTATGTTTGAAAGAATTCGAGCCTTATTTTTAAGAGGAACTAGTAGTGTCCTGTGTATTAAAACAAAGATTTTTTTAACAGTCACAACTTTCAAATAAAATCACACTTTAGAATATGAAAAGAACACCAGCATTTTTTATCGTTTTTATAACTTTTTGGGCATACAGGATATGATGTCACTGACATAAGATTGAGGAGGATGAAGCTTCATTTTATCAGTTTGCCAGGTCTAAGCTGGCGAAGGAAACTCTGGTGAAAGGGGTAACGTTCTGTAAAATTCGCACTTTAGTGAATTTGCAGAGTAACGATTGTTTGCCTGAGCAAAAATGCGCCTGGTGAAAGGGCATGAAACTTCGTTAGCGAATTGTCCTATATGCCTGTTAGTAAATTGCCAATATCTCTGCGGATTAGATTTATGGCAAATTTTCACTAGCGACAGCCACTTCGCCCTTTAGTAAATCTGCCCCTTTTAGTGTTGATTTTCGGCATTGCTTTGTTTGCAAGTTTCTGCAGATAAGGTTTATTGAAAGGTTTATTATTGGTAGATGTGGGAAATTACCAAGTATTATCCTTGCCAGCAGCCCATCAGCAGAACAATGGGAAGGTAACCAGATAACAGCTCCCTTGTAGATCTAAGAACAGCACTCTAGTAAAAATCCAAGTCCCACTGCGACATATTCAGTTACATTGAGTAGGAGAAACAACAGCCTGCCAGAAAGCAGTTCCATAGTGCAGCACTGGCTCTTTCTGAAAGCACATGACCAGGTAAAATGACCTGAGATGCACCTACACACCAATATTACAACTAAAAAATACACTTGGATTAGGAAGAGAAATTGTATATGGTAGAGTGAATTATTTGCAGTGTAAACAGTGTAATTAAGAAATAAAAACGACATCATAAAAATCATGACAGAATCCCGTTTAACCATTTCTGTATGCATAAATGCATTTGGCTACAGGCACGTGGGGTGGTTTCATCTGGATATAATGTGCCTGAAATTTGCCCCAGTCACTTCCCACTAAGGGGGTTATGTAATAAAAGGCACTTTGTTTGCCCAGCAGCAGTAACCCATAGCAACCAATGAGCAGTTAGAATTTACTGGTCACCTGTTTAAAAGCAAACATCTAATTGGTTGCTACGGGTTACTGCTCCTGGGCAAACATAGTGCCCTTTTTTACATATGGGAGTTAGGGCTTTAGAACAGATTTGGGGAGATTTAGTCGCCTGGCGACTAATCGCCTCATCTTCGGGGCGCCAATCTCCCCGAACTGCCTTCCGCCTGCTAAAATGAAAAATCACCTGCGGCAATGCACTTGCGCCTCTTCGATTTTCCTTGTGAGGCAACTTTGGGCGACCATGGAAATCTTAGCGGCGTGAATGCATTGCCGCAGGTGATTATTCATTTTAGCAGGCGGAAGGCAGTCAGAAAAACACACACATTTTTTTGCAGAGCAGAGTCATCTGACTTTTCCAGGCATTAAGGTGGAAATTCTCTACCAATGACTAAGGAACCTGAAATAGGCCCCCTGCTGTTAAGGGTCAATACAATCTCCATTAATTCATTGCGATTACGCTTTACAACTGCTTTGGGTCATGCAGCTGACTTCCAAAACAATATCTGGGTCCCCTGAGAGAAACATTAGGAAACCTTGCATTTTTTTAAACATTAGGAAACCTTGAATTTTGGGAAATTAGAGTCTCGGACCTCATAATTGTAATGCATCATGGGCAACATTGGTCCACCCACTTCCAATGGCTTCTATTGAATCTTCTAAGTGTAGATTTCAAATGCTTAGGTCACAATTTACTAGCATTCTAGCGAACAGCCAACAGGAGGCGATAGGCAAATAACTTTGCAGGGCCTTTGCTTGTGCCTTTGGAACTAAGTCTTTTTTAACCTGTTATTTAAGGTTTACAGCCTTGAGTTTAAAGGAACAGTAATACCAAAAAACGAATGTAATGGCAATATAATGTAGTGATGCCCTGCGCTAGTAAAACATGTTCTTCAGAAATTCAAGCACAGGATACACAGTGGATAACAGCTAAGTTCTGAAGAATCTAATTGTAAACTACAGAGCCTGTCTGTTATCTGCTGTGTGTCCTGTGCCTTTTCTCATTTTTAAGCGTTGAATTACTGCCCCCATGGCTACACAGCAGCTTGTTTATATAAACTATAGTAGTACTTATCTGTTATCTACTGTGTATCCTGTGCTTGAATGGCTGCCCCCATGGCTACACAGCAGCTTGTTTATATAAACTATAGTAGTACTTATCTGTTATCTACTGTGTATCCTGTGCTTGAATGGCTGCCCCCATGGCTACACAGCAGCTTGTTTATATAAACTATAGTAGTACTTATCTGTTATCTAATGTGTATCCTGTGCTTGAATGGCTGCCCCCATGGCTACACAGCAGCTTGGTTATATAAACTATAGTAGTACTTATCTGTTATCTACTGTGTATCCTGTGCTTGAATGGCTGCCCCATGGCTACACAGCAGCTTGTTTATATAAACTATAGTAGTACTTATCTGTTATCTACTGTGTATCCTGTGCTTGAATGGCTGCCCCCATGGCTACACAGCAGCTTGTTTATATAAACTATAGTAGTGTTTCTGAAGCAAACACCCAAGTTGTACCAGTACATTATATTGTCATTCCTTTAAAACACATTCATTTTTTGGTGTTATTGTTCCTTTAAGAGTGAGAGCAAGGTTAAGCTAATAATGAACTGTTGGCAATTTACATATGTTCAGTCATTCTACAATGCAGATAGTGATGGGCGAAATTATTCGGCAGGCACAAATTTGCGACAAATTTGCGCGTTTCACTGTCGACAAATAAATTTGTGAAATTGCCGTGAAAAAGTCAATGGAAAATGGATTCAATTCTGGTGTCGGTTTGGATGCTGCGTTTCGCTAATTTTTCAGCAGTTTTGCGAATTTCGAGGGAAATTCGCAAATTTTGTGGCAAAACAAAACAAAATCGCCCATCACTAAATGCAAATACTGAGAGGAGTGTCGAGACCTTTATAGCCTAACCCTAGACTCCTCAAGAACACCAAGGCAGTGAGAACATTACAGGGAAGGTTTACGTATGACTCCACAAATGAAGGTGCTCTAGAATGGATACAATAGAGAGCATATAATAATATAATTCATCCTGTCATCCAGGTAGTGTCAATCGATGCACCTGCTCTGGAAGTCACACAATCCCGCACTTTAAAAAGCTAGATGCAACTTGCACAACACTAGTGGTAAACTGTTTTTGTTTTGATGCACTGGGAGTAATTGTGGGGTCACAACCCAGAGCATGGCTGCAATTATGCTAGAATTATGGGGAACATACTGCATTATGGGTAAATAAATATGGAAATTTGGTGTCTAAAATTGCACTTTACACACTGTGGTTGTGTTTGCTAATGGCCCCTCATGTATGGGGTGCCCCATAGGGAATAAGATCTTCCAGATTTGTTTGCTAGAAGAGAGAAAAACGAAACCGCTTCTTTATTTAATGCATAAAACCAGAACACAGAAAGGCCCAACATTTAAATGTACTCACTTGAAAAGTTTCCAAAAAATAGAATTAACTGTCATTAACAAGACAGTGTGATGAACAAGAATGTGATCACGTTTATCAAACACTTTTCCGATGGCCTTTTCAATAGGATTCTAATGTTTTCTACATGCTGTCCATCAGCCACACAGAATCATGTGCACTCTGGCTAACAATGTGCTGAAATGCACATGATTTTGTGTAAAAAACGGCAAATTGTAATCAGTACTGGAAAATGTGGATCTGTTCCCTTCAGTATATTGCCTACATTTTCAGTAACATAAATGGACTAGTGGGGAATAGATCAAGGGGAAACGGTGTAAACTGAGCGCAACAGTCTGCAGTGTGATATAAAATAAGGAGATATACGCTGTCAGTAGTTATTTGGCGAATAAATTGCCTGGCATGAATTAGCAGTGAATTTCAGCATTTCACTGCTGGGTAATAATTTCGCAAATCACCTGCGAAAATTCACCAGCGGCAAAAAAATTCTGGACGCGCTTCTGAAAAGTCGGTTGTGTCAAAATCACCGGTCGTCAGCACTATTCGCCCATTGACTTTAACGTCAGCGTCAAAATTGATGTGAGCAACCTTTTCGTATATTCCGATTTTCACGATTTTTCCACGAAAATTTCAGATTTTCACAATTTGTCCGTGATTTTTTTGCCATTTTGCAAATTTTGCGGGAAATTCGCAAATTTGTCGGGAGAAACTAGCTATCAGTCATTGTAAGCTGTAAATCTAATAGTGGAAGCATCCAGGAATGATTCCGAAGATACATCTCACCCCCTCTCTATTATATTTGGAACATTAAGCTGAGCAGACAAATTTCCCAAAGTCTGAAGCTATTAGTAAGGTAAAATAATGTCTCTAATTCAGCACTAGCCGATTATATATGAATACAGCAATGTTTGAGATTTTTTCAGGCTCATCTGCATCCCATTTAATAACACCTGGACTACTTCATTAGCATGTTTAATTGCTTAATATCTGTAAAATGCATATCTGCTCTGTGTTTTGCCATACTGTTCGTTTATAATATATTCTTTTAAAGACTGCAACGGGTTCCCTTGTGTATTTCAATTCTGCGAAATAAATCCTGTGTATTAATAGCCCACTGTCTGTGCGTTTAATAATAGAGCTGGCATCAGAAACCTGGTTTAGAGCACCACCATGTGCTTATTATGCAGATCCCTATTTGTACAGCTTTGTACACATTTTTATTGATACCAGTAATTTCAATAATTAAAAATATAAATGCTAGTGACTCAATACTCCTGACGATTAAAAAATCCCATCTGCTTACAACAGATTTGGAGAATATTGATTCTAGGTAAATATCACATATCAGAGATAGGAGCAGATAGTCAGTGTCAGGCTGGGCATCCCAGGGTGCATTAGAGAATTGGCATAGAGGGCCCACTCTCATAGCAATTAGATGTAGACTTGGATAAATGGAATGGGTGATTTATAGACCTGTGGTGGAAATGAGAATGGGCTGGGATTCACTGAGAGATCTTCTGGTACTCTGATAGGCAAGTGATAATATGAAACATACGAAAAGGTCTTTGACAAATCCTGAGATCAGACAAATGTGTCAGGAGCTTTTTATTTACCCCTAGTCATTCTTAGACCTGGTATTGTGCTAAGGAATTTTCGTATCAATGTCATTCACATAGGGTACTTGAGCCCGTACTCATTCCTTGCACTGGTAGGGAGCCCAATGCACCTTCTGAGCATTCTTTGTTGCCGAGTGAGTAAGTGCACATACTGAACTCTGTAATTACCTGCTTGGATGTGGTAGCACTTCAAGGCTTCAATTAGTGGGTTGCATCAAAAGATTCTATTTTGTGCCAAGTGATCTCAATGCTAATGTTATTCTTAAAGGAGAACTAAACCCCTCATTGTGATAAGTGCCTCTGCCCAGTCTTACCCCTGAATTCTTTCCCCTCTAGAAATAGCAACTGCACATGCAGAGTGAGCGCAGCAGAGCTCACGGGCACCATCTTCTTCTCTCCGGTAATCTTCGTGAAGTGAGCGGCGTATTGGCGCATGCGCAGTTGGAGCAATCTTCTGGTTTGTGACAACTGCGCATGCACTAAAAGAGACGGAAATTGCCGAAGGGGAGGAAGAGGACACGAAGATTACTGAAGAGAAGAAGATGGCGGCGGTGAGCTCTGCTGCGCTCACTCTGCATGTGCGGTCGCTGTTTATAGAGGGGTCAGAATTCAGGGGTAAGACTGTGTCGGGGGAAGGCGGCCAGTGGGGACTTATCACAATGGAGGGTTTAGTTCTCTTTTAACTCAGCACATTGGTGTGCCTGTAGGGATGTATCTCCACTCTTCAATTGCCAGATGCAACTTGCTCCCCAGTTCACAGAAAAGCACAAGCTAGCCCATGTTTTGCTGTCTCTGTCTGAGTTGGGCAAATTTAGCTATTTCTGCAACCAGTATAGGATTACTACTATTGGGTCCAGATGCATGCAAATCCAAGCCTTTTGCTCCCAGCAAGTGTGCCCCAACCGGACCCAGCCAGGGGTGATCCCGGGGCTGCCACCGCTCCTCTCCAGCTGCATGCTTAAAAACATCAGCCTTGGAATTGGTCTAAGGTGGGAGAATCACTAATGCAATGAGCACAATAGCGCTCTCAGCTTGCAGCTTTTAGTCGCCCCTTGTAACTGGCCGCTCGTTGCTGCCTGAGGCAAGTTTCTAATGGCAGGAGCGGCCCTGGACCCAGTAGCGCAAATAAAAATAAATAACAAAAGATGGACCCCTGATCACACTGGGCCCCATCACAGGCTACTTACAAATGTGACATGTGGTACTCAAGGCTACATCCACACAGGGCCCCCTTCTAGACTACTGCAGTGTTCAGTGTTAGGCCTTTCTGTACTTCCATTGAGATGCACATGACAAAAAAAAAAGACAAAGGACTAAATTGCATCACCTTAAGGTAAACTTTATTATGACGTAT